>NW_024884551.1:0-25473 GCF_019232065.1 Centrocercus urophasianus
ACAGTGCTTAATATATATATATATATATATATATATATGTATATTTATCACACATATGTATAATATACACATATGTATAATATGTATATTATACACATATGTATAATATACACATATGTATAATATACATATGTATATATGTATATTTATCACACTTTGGAATCTTTTGAAAGGTCACAGACATGCTACTCCACCACTGAAAATCTTTAGTTTGACCAAGATGTGACTCCATTGCTGCAGATTTAATGTACTGGTATTTTTCCAACATTTCTCTGGAAGGCAGGACACCTTTACCTTTTCAAAATGTAGACTGATTTTCTGTCCCAAGGCCCCTCTCTCTATGGTGTTTTCCATGATGCAAATTGCCAATGGATTAATCTTGACCCTCTCACTGTTGAGTACAGAGGTCCAAACAGACTCTCATAAGGATGAGACTTCATAACAGTCACAAGGAAACCAACTGTCATGTTAAATTTTCGCTTGAGCTGGAGAGGGACCTGTGGTTTATATTTTATGGCCTAAATCAAACCTACATGCTGAGGGAAAAGGCTAAGCAGTTCGGGTTGAACCCTACAAAGTATTTGATAACTTTCAAGAAAGTACAGCTGGGTATACTTGTCATCCTCCATCTTCATTCTGTGCCATGGACGGTCTTGAAGCTTTGGGTTGATAGAGTGGGGTTACTGACAGCAGTCTCGAAATAGAGCCATTTCTTGGCAGCAAAGCCTCAGCTTGCCTCAGCCACTGGCACCACTTCTAGTTGTTTGTGTGCTCTGTGGGAGTGAAACTCATCTGTGCTCCAAGGCCAAGACCAAATCTCTGCACCGCAAACATCCTACAGTAATTGTAAGGTTCATATAAGCTCTTCAGGGTGATTATTAGTTTCCCAGTAATTTATGCCTCTCTATAAATTATTATAGTATTGCTTATTACTTGAGGAGCATTATTGCATAAGAATGGCAATCCTGGGTTAGAATTTCCTTGTGCTAAATGGTATATTAACATAAAGCAAGAAAAATGGTTCCTGGTGAGTGATTTCAGCTGTTTTATACGTTCTGAGGAAGAAAAATGTCATGACAGGGAAATCGTGTGGGATGACAAATAGCATGTGTATTAAGGGCATGCGTAAGGTTGAGAACCAGAAGTAGCAAAGAGCTCCTTGCTCTCAATAAATACAGCTCTGCCTGTTGGGTTTTAGTTTTATTTGTTTTTCTCTGCTTCACCCAAAAGATAGGCTCTTCATCATAACTCTTAGTCTTTGATTTTTATTTTTGTTATCATTTTTTCTGGTGGCTCACGTGAGTTCAAGTGTTACTGCAAACTCAGGTCCTGTAGGTCTTTCCATGTGTTTGTTTTTAGTTTTAATATGACAAATGTATACCTTTTCTGGAAAAGGTATCCATGCTGCAAAGTAATTATTTACTGAATGGTAGATCCAGTTCATGTTGGCAAGGATCAGATTCATCATTATTAATCATGACCTCTCTGACAGTAACCTCATCCCTTGCCTAAGTGCTGTTCTTTATTAAGAAGTAATAGCTATTAAGGGATGGTTGGGCCACTGCTCTCATTGCACCAGGACAGAGATGGGGACTTAGGGCAGAAAACAGAGGAACTTTTTATTAACTGTTGATTGTATTAGAGTATTGAAACTAATATCTTCCCAACTGCCTGTTCCCCAAAATTTACTTTAGCTTTTAAAATCAGGCAAAACTCTTTAGAAGAGAGCAAAGGAAATAACATTTTATATCTATCTCTTTGATACCTAGAGGGTCGCAGTGGTGACATGGAGCAAACATGCCATATTCTTTTGATCTCTACCAAAGTTGTTCTGGTTGTATCATTGTTTAATGTTTGGAGGAATTTACTGAAAAATAAAAATAACAGCAAAGACAAAGTGTCTAGTACAAATTACCTAATAAACCTAACCAAAATTTTATGTGGTAAGGGCTACTGGTAATTTCCCACCTTAAAAAACATGGGGGGAGCTTGACAGGAGGAGAGAAGGGTAAAAAGTATACAAATAAACCCACTTCTTTAAATAGCCGACTGGCCTGACCTGAACTGTGTTGGAGCTAAGTTCCTTTGGCAGCTGGTGCTGCAATGTCTGTTGAGGGCATAGCAGAGGGCTGAGACCAGATTTCAGGAATCTGCCTTAGCTTCATCTGCCTTGCATTCTTCCACTTGTCAGCTAGAAATGTACTGAAGCATGAAGTGAGGGAGTGCAAAGGCTTCTGCAGCCACACTCCATCTGAGTAAGTCTGGATAACACACCCCCATGTTTAATGTTTCTTACTGCTGAAAGAAATCAGAGAAATAAAAATAAATGAAAGCATTCGCTAACTGTTGGAAAAACACGGGTGGAAGAAAGCAGAAAGAGAGAAATGGGGGAGTGAATATATTCCTGCATCTGCTGCTTGTGGCAGAGATTTAATCTCAGCATGAAAAATCATTGGATTTGGCGTGGGTTATAAAGTGATAAAACAAGAAGTAAAATACAAAGAGGACATGAATTGTCTGAGGTTCCCCAGCAGTAAAGCGCCCTTAAACATATTTCACTCACTGAATGAAACAGGCCAGGTAATCATATAGGGAACACAGGACCATAGGGAACTTCCATGGTCATCCAGTCTCTGAGATCTTCAAGAATTTATGGGTAACGGTACTGATAAACACGTCCAAATTGGCACTGATACATACTGAAAGCAATTCTTGAAGCTCTGTCATTATACTCACCCCATTAAAAGACTATTAGTCTTTTAATTTTCAAAACATTCATTCACATAATCACTACATCCTGTTCCTGGCACCACATTAGTTGTTTTATTTTACCTTCAGTGCCATGAGTGTTGGCCTCAGCAAGGTGGAAAGACTTAGCTTTTTCATTCACCTGTCACAATTTTCTAGATACTGAAAATGCTTTAGATGGGTAACTATTTCATGTGATGAATTAAAATATTGTATTTTAATTCATTGTATAATTTTTGTATTATTATTGTATGAAATTCAAACACAGATTACTTTTATCATTTTTATAACTTCGTCTCTTATTTCCAGGGGTATCTGCTTGGGAACAACAGGTTTTTAAATGAAACTCACCAGCCACCGTTTCTCTGGACATCCCCAGTTCCCAGGGCAGTTGCCATTTAGAAATTGCTGTATTGAGTGCTTAGCACTTATGTTCCTGGTGGTTTGAGTGGTTTTCTTGTTTATATATCTGTTGTGTGAACCAGAAGTTGTTGAGCAATGGTAGTTGGATGGATAGGTCCACATTCTTCAGATTTATGTAAGTTTTGGAAGGATGGTGTTATTAAAAAAAAAAAAAAAAAAAAAAAAAAGAACTTCCCAGTAGTAAACCTCTGAACTGAACAAAAGAATTTGAGACTGTGGATGTCCTTTACAAGTTCAGCTGCAATAGCCCTGGGTTGAAGCAGGTTACACCTCCCATTGTACAATGCCAATGGAAAGCTGACATTTCTAAATGACCTTTTATAATTACCTATTTCCTTTCCTCACTCATTTTATGAATAGTCTTGTACTAAGTTCAAGAGTTTCCCACCTTATGGTCTCCTCTTACAGTTCATATTCATTTCAAAATGGGTTTGGCTTCCTGTAAAGTGTAGCACAGTGTAGACTGAAGTTCAATAGAACCTTTCCTTTCTACAGGAAAGGAGAAGGGAGGGGGAAAAAATAATAATAATAATAATAAAAAATCTCATAGTGCACTTTTGTAGGAAAGGCTCCAGAAATGGCAGACAGCAAATTGTGGGTTTGTTGTTTTTTTTTTGCCTCCCTCCTTCTGAGGCGGTTCTGAATGCATGCTCTAACACAGTGTCCTACCCCTGCTAAAGATGTAAAACGTAGGGCTCTGACCTTTTCTAATGAGTGATGATCCCATGTCATTTTCCCTCCTGAAATGGAGTATATGAGTACTGGCAATGAGGTTTTATCCAGGTTCTAATGCAAGAAATGTATTTTCCATCTTGATCCTGTTCCTGCACTGAGATACATTATTCTTTACTTCCTGCCCTAAATTGGTGTGGACTGCACTGATAGGTCCTTGTTCCACCTCAGAGGTAGAGTTGTTTCAGTGGTGATTGAAGGGAAGCTGTAGAGCTTCGAAAAGCAATTTGAGAGCCCTCTGAATGAAGTACTTCACACATGAAAAAAAACTGGTATTATCAGTTGTCATCATCAGCCTCAAATCCTGGAATTTGAAAGGGTCATTTTTACATGTCAAATGCAAACATGCAGGAGTGTGCTAAAAGAGAACTTAAGGAGCTGAAGAAAATGATGCTTGATGTCATTTCAGGTTTGCAATCCAGGAGAGCATTAATAACTGTTTTGTTGCTGTCCTTGATACTCTCTATACAGAAAGGGAGAGTAAGAAGTGGGAAACTTCACTGTTAAACATCTCCAAGTGTTCCAGTGTATGCCTCCTGTTAGGAGCTAAGAGGAGACAACACAATCAGGGCACAAAAAACATGTAGGTGAATGTGAAAAAGGTATAGCTGACGATTTGGACCAAACTGGTTATCAAGACCATATTCCCACATTGCACTCTGGAAAGATCCTTAGTGGATGCCAACATATGAAGACAGCATGGCAGGGTCAGTGTAAGTCAGTCATCTCTTAAATGACAGATGTATGTGAATCCAGATCTCATCTTCTTGGAGGTTTGTGCAAACTGAACAGCCTGCTCAGAGCTGCTGGGATCTGTAAGCTGCAAGGAAAGTGCAAAATGGAAAATGTGTTGGGCGGCAAATAGCAGAAGGGGAGAAGGACCTGTCATGCCTTTATCTTTGTGGAGAACTTCACACTCATCTTGGCATGGGCACAAAATTTACCCAAGCAGAATTGTGTCAGCTTGCCTCCACTTTTTTACTTGCATTGTATTGGAATCAGTATCAAGACAAGATGAATTGAAACCCTAAATCCCAGCAAATCAGTTCCCTAGAAATGTACCCAGTATGGTGGTTCTGCATTCAGTCAATATTTAGTCATTGCATTGGTTATTCACAAAAAGCGTACCCATCTGAGTTACTTTTCTAGCAGCTCAGGTAGTGGTTTTTCCTGTGTTTCTTATGGGAACAAGTTTTGCTTTTGAGTTGACCATGCTGATAGGAGCATTTCTTGCATTGCTCTATCTAAAATAGTCTTTTCACAGAATAACAGAATGGCCAGGGTTGGAAGGGACCTCAAGGATCATAAATCTCCAAAGCCCCCCCCACCACATGCAGGGCCACCAACCTCCACATTCAATATTAGACCAGGCTGCCCAGGGCCCCATCCAACCTGGCTTTGAACACCTCCAGGGATAAAGCATCCACAGCCTCTCTGGGCAGATGTTCCTGCACCTCACCACTCTCTGTAAAGAATTTCCCCTGACATCCAACTCAATCTTCCCTCCCTGAACTTAAAATCATTTCCTCTTCTCCTGCAGTTATCAACTCTTTAAAAATTTGTAGGCTCCTGTTTGCAGGCTCCCTTTAGGCACTGATAGGCTGCCATGAGGTCACCCCATAGCCTTCTTTTCTCCAGGCTGAACAAGCCCAGCTCCCTCAGCCTGTCTTCACAGGGGAGGTGCTCCAGTCCCCTGATCATCTCTGTTGCTCCTCTGGACCCTCTCCAATAGCTCCCATATGTACTTACACTTTTGTTATGTTTCATTTAGTGAGTTTCTTGTCTGAGCATACAAGTCAGGATGGTGACAGAGAGCAGCAGCTTAATGTGTACATATAGGTTGAGTTTAGAACTTGGTGTTAACTTTTTGGCTTGCCAGGGATACAAGTGAAGAGATATTGTCTTGAGACACACATAAAATATATAACATGGTTAATGTAAATATCTGTGAATATACCTGTGTGTGCGCGTGCGTGTGTATAATATACATGTATATATATATGTATGTGTGAATGTATACATATATGCAGTATGTATACAATATAAATATTATAACATAGATATACGTGTTTATATAATAATTGTACATTTTATATATATGCTATATGTACAATAGGGCAACAAAAACATAAAAGTAGTGGTATATTTGACTGTGGGTTTTTTTTTTGTTTGTTTTTTGTTTTGTTTTGTTTTTTTTTTTTTTGTGAAGCACTGCCCAGATACATGCAGCAAAGCTAATTAAAAACATACTGCAAGTTATTTTAATACTTTTTGAGAACTTTTTGAGATGTTGAAAATTACAAAATTTGTCAGCACTGCAGGAGTATTCTGGATATTTCTTCCACAATCAGTGTGTTAACTTATTATTTTATGAAATAACACAAGTCCAACTTTGATAACTATATAAGAAAACTTACGTATCTTCTTAATAACAAAAAACCATGCATCTTCACAGGCACACATGTGTAGGTGGATTGAAAGATTATTATTAGTAATCACTGCATTTTAATTGCCAAGTTGCACAAGTGCATTTAACACATAATACACACAGGTTTCAATTTGACTCTGTGTGTGGCAGGCATAAGAGTTAGCCATTCACTCTACCCTCCCACAGCATTACATTGTCACCTATGCTGGACACATTCAAGTTACTTACAATGCTTTGTGTCAATTGGTTCAACTTTACAGAGATGCTTCTTCAGTCCATCTGCCATGGGGTTCCAACATAACCAGACATTATTTAATTCCTGTAAGATCTCATCTCTCTTTGTAGATCCAGGATAGCAGCATTGGTATCCTTTGTGTTAAAGACTGGAGAGCACCCAGAAATTAGACTGGTGTGACACTCGTCTAAGATAGGTAAACACTGACTCAAAACTTAGTGTGGTTCCTAATAACATCTCAACTCAGGAAGGTTTTATTCTTTTGTTTTTAATGTTGTATCTCTAAATGATCTAGACAAAAAAATCTGATCTGAAAAGTGTGTGGGGGGAAGCCATATGATTCTCAGGAGTTAATCCTCTCACAACTGGTTTCAGCCTTAAGAATGTATTCACAGCTGGGTTATAAACCCTCAAAACCAGTCAACTTAACCTTAACTAACACAACATTACTAAGGAAGTGTAATGGGATTGTTCTGCTATGTCTCATCAAGCGTCATCAGTTTAGTTTACAACTGGAGGTTGTAATGTGCAAAACCATTTCAAGAATAGTATATTACTTACAGGAATTATTGAATATTAATGGCTTTTTTGTTTGTTTGTTTGTTTGTTTGCTTGCTTGTTCCTTTTCTGGAGAAAAACAAAAGGAGAGGGAAATGAAAAGCAACAGGAAACCAAACTGTCCTTCTTCAAATACTAATGCATTTTTGGAGGGCAGCAGGATCAGTCTGACAGCTGAGTGTTGGTGTAGGCGACCAGAAAATCAATTCTCCTTCACCACTGCTGATCTATTCTACAAACTTAGCCAAGTTATTTCCCTTTATTTTCCCTCTTAATCTTATCTGTTCAAAGAAGTGAGTTATTTGACAGGGGAGTTATTTCAGTCTGTTGTTGCAGTGGCTTAATCTCTACCTGCAAACAGGAAAAAGCTATGAGGGAAGAGGCTCCATGTTTTGTCCTTCCAAAAACACCCATGGTGAATATTTTAGTTGTTGGCATCAAGTCCTTTGTAAAGAGCTCAAATGTTTTGGAACAGAGAGTAAAGAGTGATTGCCATATCCCAAAGATGGGGTCAGAAAAGATGATAAACTTAACCGTTCCAACTCAACAACCTTCTCATTGTATGCTGGGCTGCCTGATCATTTACTTATCATAGTGTAAAATGTGTGATGATGAGATGATGCAAGAGTTTCCATTTGGGTGCAGATATTTGTCTTGTCTGTAGGTGCTATGGACTGAGAATTCAGTAATTAGCCTAAGGCTCTGGAGCATCTGTGTCAACAAGATGACAAGAAACTGCAAGACACTTTCCATGGACTCTGTGTTCTCGTGTGCTGAAAGATGAGATCTGTTGTAGGTAACTTTGTAGGGCACTCCTATGGTTTGACTTTATATGAGCTGATTCATGTGTGAATCTTCCATACCTCCCTCCACTGTTTTAGGATGTTTTAGGAGGTGGAGGCTCTGAGTTGAACCACAGCTATATTCTTAATGAGGTTGACTGAAGTCTCTCTCAGCACACTCCCTAGAAGTCAGCGGTTGTATCTAGAAAACAAGAGAATGAATTGTAATGAATAACAGCCTGCAAAAGCTTTTACATTCCCTTTTTATCATTATCAAATCATGCTGAAGAGGCTGCAGGGAGACAAAACTCTCAAACTTCATTTCCATGAAGCTGCTAGGATGAAGACAGGGCATTTCAAAAATCAATACTGAAGATTGTATTCCAAAAAGCAAACGGGAGAGTCATTATAAGCTGCTTTCCTTCTCATCTCTAATTCCCCATATTCATAACTTAAGCCCTGTCATTTGGATTTATCCTCTGTGGCCTGCAGTGACACCAGGAAAAGTCCCTCTTTTTAATTCTGTGGTAAAAAAAATAAGAACACTGCGGGGTAGGATCATATCCCTACAGAAGTTTTAGGGCTTAAACGTTTCATCAGATTTTGCTGTACTCTCCCCCTCCTGTTTGTCACCCCTCTCTCTCCTCTGCTGTTATACATCAATCATCTTCTTTCCTAGAGGCTAGAATACAAGCAGTGTAATCCCGGAGTGAAAGGCTACCGATACAGCCAATCCTGCATGTGATTATTGTTCTGTTCTGCTAGATGCCATCATTAGATCTAATGACAGGCTTTTGCTGATGGGCACGTTTCAGCTATTACAAAGCAATAGGGATGCTAAACTAAGAACTCAGTTTTCTGGTCATTGGGTGATTTGTTGTATCTCTGTTTACTTCTATTTTAAGGGGCTTTCTAAACTTCTCCTGCTTTTATTACTTCTTGGTTTGCGTTATCATGGCATTTACAGCATTATAAATGCAGCTTTTTCAAACAGTAATATTTTTAATTGTGACCTGGAAACAAACCTTCAATCTGATTCAAACAGCTCAGCTGAACTTTTCGTAACAAGTAAAGCACTGGTATTCAACTAACTGATGACTTTGAAATAAGGAAGGCTTCCTGTTCTTTTGGAGAAACTACTGCAAGCTGCCTTCAGAAGAAATTTTTTATTTGTACATGCGTGTGCTTGGAAGTTCAGAGTGTGATTAGAGGAGGAGGTGATGTTAACTGCAGCAAAGTTCCCTAATAATAGATGCAGGAGAAGCTGATGAACAACAGTTGACTCTTGGCAAGCCCAGACAATGCCAGCTTGTTCCAGCAGCACCATCTCCCTTCTCCTGCGTTTATTGAACTGGACTCAAGATCACATGAAATTCTGCTGGCAAGTTTGAGAATGAACTCTGGTGGGAACCCAGTACTTTCTCTCATCTGTTAAGCCCTTATTAAACCCTGCCATTACTTTTTCTAACTCCCCTCTGGACTTTGAATTACACTGCTCTGAACATTGCACATGTGAGTAAGAGCTTAAGGTCTTGCTGACTTGGGTGGTCCCATTAAAAAAGACCAGGTTTGCTGTCTTGGCTGCAGAGCCATTCCAAACATTGCTGCTGTTTTTCTTCCCCCAGAATTTCTCACCTGATTTTTTTTTTTTTCCATGCTCAATCTATTAATGTGTGTTTTAACCAGTTAACTTTGGAACAAAAATATTAACTGCACAGGAGGCAGCTATTCTGAAGGTTCATAAAATATGTATCTGAGCTGGGAATATAAAATGCTCCCATTTTGTAGCAGACAAAATGGATAAAGTGCTGAGTGAAAATTGAGAGGGACCCAACTCAAACCTTTGAAAATTCCTGCCAGTTGCAATGCACTGTATTTATTTTGACTTGGAAGGCTCAATCCAGTCCAGATGAGGTCATTTGGTTGGGAGCACACGTGTCCACACAGACCCGGGAGGGAGGGAAGCGTGCAGGATGCTTCGGCCCTGAGGTGTTGAGCTGCCAGGCAGCAGTGGTGGGAGCAGGGCTGGCAGCCTGGCTACGTGTTGATGCTGGCATCGGAGCGTAACTTAGGGGTGGAGATGTAGTAATGTTTAAGTTCATTTCTTTCAAGACAGGAGGGACTGTGTAGCTTTTGTATCCTCAGCTGTTTGCTGAATCCGATAAATGGAGGCAGTGCTTGATGTGCTCCAAGAATTTGGAGATAGGGGAATATACTTAGGAAGGGTGGCCTGTAGTTACTCTTTCATAGAACTCCACTTGGCAGAGAACCTGTTATTTCATATGCACACCTTTCAGCTTGCTGTCTTTAACCTTTGCCCTCACAGCACCCGATACCTGCTCAGCACCATTTTCTTTTCCCCTCCCTCTGCTCGTACCTCTTCCCTCACTCGTCTCATCAGGAAGATTAGTAGCTTGGGCATTTGTCTCTATGAAATTTCACTTTTCTCTCCTGGAGCTCTATCTCTTCCACTCACTGCTGCACCCCAGCAGGTGGGAACAGCTCCTGTACCCTCCATGAGACGCCCCATCCTTGCTCCCCCATCTCCTCCCTGCCAGAACTGTGTTTGCCAACACTTTGCACAAGGAAGCCACCTCTATAAAAATAAACCGTGTTGAAATCTGAGAGACAGAAACCACGCCAACCTCACACTTCATTATTGGTAATGGCAACCTACCTGATTTCCATTTGCAAGCAGTAGCCTGCATACGTTCCTCACCATGTAGCCCTTATCCCTGCCCTGTTTTCTGCACAATTTCAGGTTCTCTGTGTATGCTGCTTGGTCTGCTTTGTGGTTTACTTGCTCTGAGCCACAGACACCCTGTGCTGAAGGGAGCATTGCCTGCTTCACAATTAAAATATGGAAAAAAGCCTGTTAAGTCACTGAGTTAATTGCTTCGTTACTTATCACCAACAAAAGGTTGCCATCTGCAATGGGCCCAACACTTTCCTCCAAACAGCTTTTCCTCCGTAAAGTTTTGCTCCTCACTGGCTATTTTTATTTCTGATTTGCACTAGAAACAGAGCTGCATTTCCTTTTCTTACCCTGAAGAGCACTGCCACATGGGCACTGCTTGGGGCCAGCTGGCTGCTCAGGCACTGCACTCCTGCACCTTGAATGCTGCCTGGGCTGAGTATTTAAGATGAAACTTTAGTTTTCATGTCTCTGTTGGGCGGGAAAGGGAAAAACAACAAAAAAGAATGATGTGCAGGGTCAGTGGTAAGAGAAAGCAAGTTTTAAATCAGCAAGGTGAGTGCTGTGTTGCTGCCCATATCCTGTTCCCACTGCAGGAAGGGATGTGGCTCTGTCTGGGTCCTGAAAGGTGCTGTAGCCACGGGGCCCCACAAGGGCTGGAAGAGGGGACATACACATGAGGCCAGAGGAGCTGCCTGTATTGACTTTCACTCGATTTACTGGAGCAATTGAGTTTGTCAGGGAAATGCGAGACGGGCTCAATCAGCTGTCACACTGAGACACTCCTGTCACTACTGTCAATAGCTTCGAGTTTCTGATCCTTTCTCAGATTAGCTCTGTGCCAGAACATCAAATGAAAAGCTGTTTGGGGCATGGGAAGGGGAGAAAGTCTAAGCAGTTACCTAGGAATCAGTTTACAGACTTCAAAGTGCTGTCAGGTTTATTCTGATGGCATATAGCAATGCGCACGGAGCAATAATGTGCTCAGAGTGTAATTTAGACTTTCCTCTTCAGCCCCAAGTTCACTCCTAACTGGAAATCAGGGACATGGGAAGAATAGAGGCATCTCTCCCAGCACTTCCAAATGGCGTGCAAATGACCTTCCTCCCTTGGAAGAGCTGCACTTTAACTTGCTGGAATAAGACTCCTTTCTTATCTTAGATTTCAGCCTGAAGGACTCTTCTACCATTGTTGTGGCATTGAAACGAAGCTATTTCTTATGTTGTTGGGGCACAAAAGGTATCCTCTCAACAATAGGACAAGAGGGAAAAGAAAAGGGACAGGTTTGTTTTGCGCAGAAATGAGAAAAAGGAGCTGGGGGATATGTTGGCCAGCCAATTGGAGCAGCTTTCTGGCACTGTTGAGCCATACGTGTGGGTCTGCCTGTTTGTTTGTTTGTTTGTTTGTTTGTTTTCTTTGTTTGGGTTTTTTAATATCTATATTTTATATCAGGCAAGAGCTCTGTGGATCAACATGATCTCTCAGGACATTTTCCTAGAATTTTTGTTGCATATGGGACAGCACTATCAAGAACATTTCATCACAAAGGATGTCACTATGAATGTCTCTATGGAAAAATACAAAGGTTTCAGAAATAATAATAATAATAATAATAATAATAATAAACCTTCAGGGAATGAACAAAGTCTCATTTTTCTGTTCCAGCTGAAAAAGCTTATGGCAAGGTGAAATCACCCATTTACACAGAAGCCAACAAAGCAATGTTAATCCTATTAGGAAATAATCTACCACCAAAAAATAATAATAGGGGTAGAGAAGGAATCCTTTTGAGGAAAATTCATAGAGTAATTCCTGTGAGTTTTCTATTTTCTTCTCAGGGCTGAGATGTTAAATATTTTGCTATCAATACATAAATTATGAAGATTACTGTTTGCTTTGCACTCTCTCAAAGTAATTAAGCACAGGAAGAGCTGCATTCTGCTTTGGTGCTTGTCAGCATTATTGTGTTGTTTAGGGAATGATCCATCTTTTTGACCAGTGCTGTTTTGGAGTGTGGGGTAGTGTCTATAGAAAGGACTGTCTTATATAGCACTAATGTGCTACACTCATTTTTAGTGCAGTTTTAAGATTTTGGTTTTCTTACCCATTACCCAATTCCAGTTTTCTGTTGCTTTGAACCTCAAAGTATTAAATCCTTCACCTTTTCCTCATCCATTGTCCCAAAAATCACATCTTTCCTCCTTCCTGATTGCTCAGAAGAGGATGATGTATGTGGGTTTTAATACCAGTGGCAATTATATTTGATTCCCTGTGTGGCATGAACATGAAAAGACCACAAAAAAGCATGGGAAAACAGAAAGGAAAATAACAACAGCACATTGCATTGTCCTTACAGAGTATTTCAAAGCTAATGCTGGATACATACCTTTCTGTGACCTTTTCCTTAGATTAGTGGTATAGGCAGCTGATGTGCTTGTATTACACATTCCGATGTAGAGTCTGACTCACAAGCAAGTTTGGAATGTGTGTGTGTGCACACATGTGTGCTATCTAAGGGTCTTTAAAGCTAGTTTTTGCTTTTTCCCTTTTTTTTTCACAGTGTCCAAGGTGGTAGTGATTGTCCTTGGGCTTTGTTTATATTCACCTATTGAGAGGAAGCTTAAGAATTTTTGTGAATCCAGATCTACTTGGGATGTGTTAATTTCCAGTATTTTATGTTTAAAAGCTCTCATTAAGTCTGAGAAAAGAGAAAGAAAATGAACATCTTGCTTCTTTCTAGCTGCAGGTGAATGAAAGATTTTCAGCTTCTGGGTCCCTTCAGGACAGTGTAGATACCTATAAAGGGAAAAAATTGGATGAGAAATAAACAACACCAGAGTTGGAAAAAAAAAAAAAAAAGTATTAAAGCTACCTCTCAGGTTGGATTTGGTTTTTATTTTAATGAGCTCCCCCAGAGCCAGCTGGCCTTGATAAGACCCTGATGGAATGGAGCATGCCCATCATCCTCAGGTCAGACTTCATGGGAGGGAGGACAGCCCTAACGAAAGGCAAGGAAGCACCCCAATGACTCTGGCTAATTGCCTCCATCCTAGCAGAAAGGGACACAGACAGGGATGCAATCACTCCCTCCATGCTTGACCTCCCTTGCTTGGGAAGCCAGATGGGCAGATGTTGTCATCAGTGGGGAAACAGGCATGTGTGGCAGCTATGTGTCACCATGGGAAGGGGTTAGTGTCACCAAGCTGAGGCTGGGGACAGCTGAGCAGATGGTCTATCTCCCAGTCTAACGATTCCCTTGTCGCTGTCCATCTTTGGGATTCTTGGGGCAGGTATTTCCCTCCGATCGCGTGTTTGTGCAGCGCCTAATTGCAGATGCAAGGGGTAATATAAATAATAAGGTTAAAAGTCGCTCTTCTTGAAGGGAGGTGAAAAGGGAGCGGAAACGGAGCTGCTACTCAGCTTCCCAGCTTTTCCTGCAGTCAAAAAGAGAGTGCAAAGGGTATTGCAGGATATGTCAGAGTATTTAGTCTTGAATGGTTTGCCATCCTGTTTTTATTCCCCTGCAGATATATTTCAAAGAAAGCGTTTAGATGGAGATGATGACCCCTGTTATAGCTGAGGTTGCCTGTCACTTCCCAGGATAAGTCCCTGGTGCAGTTGTTTGGGCTGTAGCAACATGCAGTGTTTGAGCTGAGGGTTCCCTGGTTGCACATCTGACTCTTGCCAAGTTCATTTCAGAGGAGGGCCATTTTCAGTGAGCCGCTAAAATCTTGCTGTTCTTTATCACTTGGAAAGGTAGTTTTCCTTTTTGTTCTCCCTTAGTTTAAGGGAGTTTAAATACTCAAACTATTCCAATTACACCAGGATACATGAGCCCTTAAAAGAGATAGGAAATTCTCAGATTAAATGTACCCACATGCTGGCAGTCCATCCTATTTCCATTAACAGAAATATCCCAGAAAATAAATGTACAGGGAAGACATCAAACAAGCCGCAATGTGAGGATATCAGTGGATTTGATAGCTTTGCCCTCATGTGTTGAGGAGTTCACAGATAATCCCAGGTCCAAATGAAATACTGCTAGATAAATACTCGGGTTTTCCTTTCTTTCTGTAGCTTTCAGGAATAAGGAGAACAGGCTTTCAGGTGAATTTTTTTTGAGAGTGAATTGTCTACATGTCTTTTGCCAGATGTTGGTAATTCATTAATTGCCAAAAGAGCAATTTGCCAGATGCATGGACGGGTATGGTAGCTGCAGAGGCATTCAGTGACTGAACAGCAGCATCTTAGTATTTCTGTTGCCCACATTTTGACTTCAGCTGCGATGTTGTCTCTGATCCTGTACTCATGGCACTTGCTAAGATGTAATCCTAGAAGTCAGAGAATAGTGAATGAGCATTTATAACCTCTAGCTCCTTCAATACTCTTTACCTGTGTTTCTTCATGACCTACTAAAGTGGCATCTCAGTTGAAATAGGACTCTTAGGTTTCTTCCTTAATAATAATGAAGTGATTTATTTCATACTCATTTTCACTTCTCCTTATGTGCTCAAGATTATACACCAGATTTTTCCAGATTTAATTAAATTTTTCCTGGTCCACTGAAAATCATGTCTGAATTCTTAATCTTCAGCTTTGCCAGGTCACCCTGGAGCTTGTCTTTTACTTAATTGGCTCATCCAAAAAAAGAGGTGGTCTAACTTAGTCAGAAACTGGTGCCAGGAGAAAAATGCTGTCTATCATGATAATATAGTTATTCTAGTAATTCAAACGGTACTGCTATTGAAAATCAAGTTTGCATATACATCTGAATGTATTTGCATACACAACTGAATGTGAATATAAGAACATAGACTCATAGAATCATAGAATGGCCTGGGTTGAAAAGGAGCACAATGCTCATTTAGTTTCAGTGCGCCTGCTAAGTGTAGGGTCAGCAACCACCAGACCAGACCGTCCAGATCCACATCCAGCCTGGCCTTGGGTGCCTCCAGGGATGGCGCATCTACAACGTCCTTGAGCAACACATTCCAGTGTGTCACCACCCTCTGTGTGAAAAGTAGGTGAAATTAAAGGAAAATTAATTTAGATTTTCTCTTAAATAGCAGAATTGGCTTTATTATTTTAATGTGAGTTTGAATTCCCTTCTTCCAGTATTGTACTTGCTGCTACGAGAAGGGTACACAAGACATAGCTTCAGTAAAGATCATATGGGAGATCATCATCATGGGATCATCATGGGAGAGAGCCATTAATCCTTAAAACATATTTCTCAGCTGTTCCCTGTTCTACAGTGCACTTTTTTCTCTCTCTCACCTCATCTCCAGCAACAGTAGTAAACTGTCCTGCATCAGCTGTCATTTACCCAGTAGAAAAATGTGGGCAGAGAACTGTTTCCATTTGGTTGGTGCAGACTCAGTGCACAGCAGTGAAAAGCTTTCTTTCTTGCTGTGCCAAAGTTCTCAACTTTGCTGATTCATTTCAGTTTGCTTGAGGATCAACATTTGAATTTTTACCTCCTGCCTACATTATTCACTTAGCACTCAGCTGGATATAGGAGTGGAAGGATGATGGCTATTTTGTACAGGCTGAATTTTGTATAGAGACCAGCATAGTCAGCTCTTTTGATTCTTAAGAGTGTTATGATCTGCTGTGTTGTCTTTATTTTTTATCCCTGTTAGTTTTTGTTTTTGTTTTTTTCTTTCCCTTTAAGTATATGCATTGTCATCAATGAGTGATCAGCATGAAACTATAAGCTCTGTGGTATGTATGATTGTATGATTTTGATGCTAATTTAGGTTTATTTAGTGTACCAGGCACACAATCTTCAAATACTTTTACTTTGGTAGCCTTAGCAATTCTAATTTTAACTGTGCTGATAGTGGTTCACATGTAGGTATGATCCTTTATCCTAGAGTGGGTGTGATTCATCACCAGGTGACTATCACTTCCATGTTGGCAGTTGCAAAACACTTTTCTTGTAAAAGCTGGATCCTCTTATTGGTTCTTTGAGAAACATATTGAGCCATTTCTCTGCTTCTTTACAACAATCCCAAGAGTCAATGTCTAAAAATTAAACTATGAATTTCTATGCTAAGTGATTCTCACGGCCCTTTCTGTTCCTTTTTGTATTACATACAAATATGTTTTTCCACCACATGCCTACTTTTTCCAATTAAATGGTACAATTATTATTATTATTATTATTTTTGTTAAAAACAAGCACGACGCTCTATTATACTATTTGCAGTAGGAATGACCCATAATTATTAAAATGTTTCCACCCAGTGGCCCCAAACATTCTTCACTAGCTTAAAAATCAAGCTGAAATTGGAAATGAAAGGAAACAAAAAGGTCTTTCATTATTGCCTGATGGATTCTGAAATGCTAGAAAACAATGGAGTCATATTTTAAAGATTTTATCTCCAGTGGCAAGGCTGGGAAATTATCACTTGATGCAGGCAATGGGAGTATAGGAACAGTAAACTGAAAAATCAGGGAAATCTCATTATATTTGTTACAACTAGCAACATTTCACATTATTTTTAAAAATCTCATTGGGTAGCTGTGCGTCTGCCAGGTGCTGCCCTGTACAGAGAGAACTGTGCTCATATCAGTCAGCTCTTAGAAGTATGGGTTTGTGCAACCCAAAAATCTGCCTTGGGAAGTCATGCAGAGTGTAAGGAAAAGCTCAGCCTGCAAATCTTGAGCTTTTGTATTTAAGGAGATGTTCATGTTGTGCACATCTTGGGCAGCCTGTGGTAAGTGGCACAGCTTCCTTCCCTTGTTTGCCCATGTGCTGAGCAGGTAATAGTAAAACAGCAAAGCATGATGGAGCAGAGCTAAGCCAGGTGCTGTGAGGCTTCCCTGATGTGCTGGTGACTACTGCAGCAGGAGGCAAGAAGAGGTAGAAGGATGGGGCAGAAGGAGGTTTGTTTGTTTCTTCATTCCTGGAAAACGTGTGGCTGTCAGAGATGATGTGTTTTCATGACACTTGAGCTGCCTCTTAGACACCATCTTTCATCAGGAAGATGTTTGTGTGGAGAGACAGTCTCTTCATAGAAACTCAGCTGAGCGTTTCTGAACACACACAAAGAGGACTTGACTTTTTTTTTCCCTCTCTGTGAAGAACCTTTTGCCCATATTTCCGTATTTTTATTTTCTTCTGAAGGCTGAGAAATGCCTCTGGAATGCATTTGCTTGCTCTCCTTTCGCAGGCCAGCACTCCCGGTGATGTATTAATTATCTGGAGCGCTGCACACTAACAAGCAACTGCAGGCTGATCTCGTTAAACATTAATGCGTAACTAGAAAAGCAAGAGCTGTTAGAGATACGCCACTCAATGTCATCTGTGTCCAAATGCAAAAAACGTCAGGGACTGAGCTACTGGTGCCCGTGTTTCCAAAGGGAGCGTAAAAGGCCAGGCAGAGCTGATCCCTTTCACAGCCTCAGCAGGAAACACCTCGACCACAGATGGGTTTTCACATTCCTGGGATCACCTTCAGCATCGATCCAGGCTCTTCACCACCAAGCAGTCTCCTCTGACAGAGATGGATCTGCAACCTTCCTTTTTACAGTCTTTTTCCATGTCTGATTTCTAGTGGTTAGGCCTGAAAACTAGCACAGGTCTACTCCTTACCTGCTCTTTAACCACAAGCAAATGGTTTAGGCCAATGTTTTCAAACAAGAAAGTTTCAAGTCATGTAGTTACACACCAATGGAGCTATCCAGATTAGAGGTTATCTCAATTATTATGAATCTTGCTGGATATTTTAGGCAGCTCCATTTGAAAATTTTGACTTCATCACAATTTTGCTTCATCTGAAGTTCCTCCAATTCCCTTGGAGGAACTTGTTAGAATAACTCTTCGAATTATATTGGCTATTACTGGTAAAAATATCTCATCTAGTTCATGAAAAACTTGAGAATATTAGTTTATTCATTAGCTATCTAAAGATATCAAGTGTAAAAGGAGTGGGAACCTTCTGTCCTGGAAGGCCTGCTCCTACTTCTCAAGCATGTATAGTTACAGACTGGCTTTGTGTGAGCAGTTGCTGATAGCACTTGTAACCTTTAATTTACATGGGTAAAAAGGGATTTTGTGTGTGTTGTCTTAAGAACTGTAAATGCAAATCAACCACAGAGTTTTGCATGAAGTTTTGTGCCTCGCTTTGCAAAAAGCTGCCCAGCATGGCCATCATATTACAGGATATATTTCAGGATTTGCTGCGGACAAACCAGCCTTCTAACTTACTTCCTACCTCTACCTTCTCTCTAGCATAGCAATATAGACAAACCTGCCAGTACTTTTCCTTACCCTCTGACTGTTTGCGTTATGCAACCTGATTGCAATTGATAATTCATTAATCATTTCCTATCACGGTTAATATTTACCCTGCTTGCTACTGTGCAGCCAGAGTAATGGGAGGGGCAGGACCAGGGAGGCGAAGGAGACAGTCAGAGAAGTACAAAACATATGAAAACACCAAGTCTTCAGAAACAGTTCTTTTTTTTTTTTTTTTTTTTTTCTTTTCTTTTTTTCTCTAAGAGAAATGTTTCCACAGTGCTGCCACCAGCAGTTCAGTAGGGTTTGTCTTCATTTTCCAAAGCCTTCCAATGTTCCTTGATTGTCATTGTAGAAACTTCAGCTCTACAGAGAAGTGTTTTCTTGTGTTTTCTCTGGACCTGTGAGCACTGCACTTTGCTGCCTGGGGAAGTGAAAGTGAAAGGGTTATTTTTGCCCGCTTGGGATTTTGTTGCTGCTGGGGATTTTTTGGTCTCCTAGCGTGATTCTTCCTAAGTCTGTTTAAAAGCCACCTGGCTTGATTTCCCCCCTAATGGCATTGAGACTGGAACTGAAGCTGTCTTTGCTGCCTGGTCCCCTTCCTTCCTATTCCTCAGACATTATGTCACACTGCTCAGGGTGGCTTGCTGACTCCAGCCATGTCCCCTGGAGACGGAAAACCAGGTTCCCTTCCCTGTGGCAGCAGTGCCCACTTTTAAGAAGCTGCAGTGCTGAGCTGTGACTGCATTAGTTCTGCTACATTAGAACAGAAGCAAAGAGCTTAATTTAATTCACTGGCCTGTATGTTGACACCTGAGGTACACTAATTCACTGCCACATATTCTCATGAAGCCAGACTCTTTAGCATTCAGGATCTTTTTTCCCAAGAGCTGATCTTGCAAAGCGAACATTCATTTCATAGGAGTGGAGAAAAATACCTCCTTGCAAGGATCACCACAGGTCAGGATGACTCACTTTTACCAGTGTCCACAAGGGATAGAAGATCACGTGTCTCATTTTTTTTTTTTTTTTCTTTGAAATACATATATTGATCTCCATCTTCTCATTTTATGATTAGCAGCATCAGTAAAAAAAAAAAATAGTTCATTCATGGTGACATATAATTGGCCAAAAAACGTTTATCTACCACAAGCTGTGTTTGTATGTAGTTCAAGGGCTTTGAGCCTATCAGATGCTTCAGCCTGATCTGCATTAGCAAGTGCTAAGATCAAGCCCTATAGCAGCACTCGCTTTGCTATGACTTCCAAGAACCAAACATTGCCTATGTTGTTTGTGCACAAGGGCCCATTAGGCTAAATTAATCCCTAGGGTAAATGTACAGACTTCAACAGAATGTTATCAGGGATAAATTAAACCTATTGATTTTTAATGAGGCTCTTACCTGAAAAAAGAAAATAGTTTCTATTTTGTTCTGTGTTATTTATTTATTTTTTTCCTGTATGTAAACATCACCTGCTTAGCCCCCGAATTTTTGAAGTTGGAAATTTTGCATTTCTTGAAGTATTAGAAAATAAACTCATTTTTCTCCTTCAAATTCCTTATGGTATCTGTGTGATCTATTCAGTGCCATTACACAGTGGGATATAGTTTCCAGAATTTCCACATCTCCAAGCATTCATTTTGGAAAAAAAGTGAATAGATTGCCAGACACAAAATTACAGGCCTCATATTTTAAAGAGGATCTCTTAAGAGATTATCTACATTTAAGGCGTTTTTCCAATAAATGTGAGAATAGAGAAATAATTTTTATGCGTATGAATTGATTTCATTTTCTGAACTGATCTAACTGAGGTAGTCTTTGCCTTGCAGTTCCATGTTGATAATTTCTATCACCATCCCAGCTGATGGGTCTTTTGGAGTTTCTGGCATCCCCAACAGGCACGCCTGTGGATCAGCTGGTTGGTGGTATGGCTTTTGAGAATTTAGTGAGAAGTGAAGAATTCTGTGCTTTATCCTGGAAGGGCATAACCTGGCTGATCCCAGAAATAGGATCATGCCAGGTATGCAGAAACAGTCAGATGAACTGAAGGTAGCTTCTCTCTATTGCATCAGTGCTGCTGGTGATCATGGGAAGAGAGGGAAAGGCAAGTTTCTCTGTCTTGAGTGCAAACCTTGAATGAAGCTCAAACAACAACACTTTTGAGTTCTTCTTCTCCATTTTTTATAAAGAACAAGCATCACATTTGCAAGGTGAATTCTGATGCTTTCATCGTAACCTTTGTTATAGTGGCTGATTTTAATTTGTCTTTCAGGGCTTTTTCTCCTCCAACTTCTGCCCAGTAGCAATTCTTTAAAACCCTTAGATAGCTATCAGGTAGTAATAGCCTCTGGTTAATAGCTGGTTGGATTGGCATTAATCATTGGTATAAATGACAACATGTGCACAGCCCTGAATCATCATTTTGTGTCTCTGAATGTACTTTGTCATGGTAAGAAAGATGTTTTTTATTCAGAAATGTTGGCAGAAACTCTCTGTGCACTTCTAGCACATGCAGTGGAGGTCAAGGGACTGAACACAAACAGTGCTAACTCCAAGTCTAAACTTGTACTCTTAAACATTTCTTAAAATGTGTCTCTTGTTAAGGACTCTCTATTTATTTGTTCTCTGATATCTTTTTGTCATTTTCACTAGAAAGACAAACAGTGTGCATAGACATACAGATGGTTGTATGGGTCTTTTGGAGCTGCTAGCTCTGATGAGAATTCCTCCCTCCTCCCTGTTCTTGCTTTTGGATCTGTGTCTCTCACATCTCTTTGCCTTGGTAATCACTTTGATTCCTACACTTCCCTGAGCTGTGGTATGCAGTCATGACTTTTGAGTTCTTTGTCAGTGTTATGCCACCTGTGGCATTTCATTAAAATACTGAAAAGAAACCTAGAATATGTTAATTGGAATTTTATTTTGGAAATTCAAGTAGAAATATTTACATGGTGGAGAGTGAAAGTCATTGAGTAATACAGAATGCAAGATGTACATTTTTTACAGGCTTAAGTGTCATATTTTCAATGCTGTGTTTCTTTTTCATAAACACATCTTCCTTCCCAGAAAACTCTACGAAACGCTCCACCAACTCTGCCACCAGCAGCAAAGATAAGGAATGCTGCGATGCAGAAACATACCCTAAAAAGGGAAAGGCCAGTATTTCCTTGCAGTGAAGCGTAAGGCCTTTAAACTCACCCCTGGACAAGAAGAATCAGTGTCTTTTAAAAATGCCATGATGTTATATAGCAGACCATTCAACTATGCTAACAGCCATATATTTTCTATTCAAAACTATGCTGCTTTGTGTATAAACACACAGAGGTTTTGTAGCTGTATATGTCCAGATTTTTGACATGCGTAGGTGGAGCTCGCGTAGGAAAGCCTATTCGGGAGTTAGTAGCAGCTGCCCTAATGGAATACTATTGACTTTGGTTACATCAGGGACTAAATATAGATCAGGCAGCAATGTACACAGCTCTGTCTTACAGCCAGGACAGAATGTGCTGCTCGATGGATGGACATTGGATGCTGTCTCTATGCAGATGCTCCTTGTAGGTCAGGAATTGCTCCTTTACTTTCCCTAATTCCTACAAACCAGCAAAAATCTCCATGGCTCACAGATTCAGAGCCTGGGAGTAGATATGGGGCTGATCTGTACACGGGTTTATTGCTGATGCCTGTTGACATAGCTGTCCTCACATCAGTAATATTATGCCAACTTATTTCCATTGGAGCTGATTGCTGTGAGGCGCATCAATACTTGAGGTATTTTGCTATTGGCATTCCTCTTTCTCCAACTCCTCTCCTCTACTCCCTCACTCCATTAAAGTTTCTTGTGTACTGCTTAATGTTTGAGATGGCAGAAGAGGGGATTTGTTGTAGATTTCTTCTTTCCAAGTAGCCTACAATCAAAACAGAAAATGCAGAAGCATGGTCACCTGGAGAGCTATGCACAGGACCCACTTCTGTAGAAGTCACTGAAAAAAGTGGTGAAAACTAGAGAATAAAGCACAGGAGCTATTTGAAGTCCCACTGTAGGTTGCTGTTCACTCTGCCAGAGTCACACTTTTGAAGACAAAATTTGCATTTCCAAAAGCGTTCTGTGGAAACCCCTTTCCAACCTGGACAAAAAGACAGTCCATGTGTCTTCTGTGTGCACTCAACAGGAGGGTCTCTCTCTCTTCTCCTGTTCATGGAGACAGAGCAGTCACCTTCGAGGCTTTTTCTCTGTTTTCCAATGCTGGACAGGCGTTTCGTTTGAGCCCAGCACAGAATGGAGTCTGTTCTTGTTATTGTTGTGAATGAGGATGAAGCCTTCAGAGGTAATTGGATTTGAATCTTTTCTTTTTTTTCTTTCCACTTCCCAGCCTTGACTGCTATTTTTAAGACAGGAGAGCACTAGAGTTGCTCATCCTGACAGGCTCTGTTGAGCAGTGTAGCAGCGTTACAGTGCATCTCAGCACAGAGACGTTAAGGAACTCTGAAGATTTGGCAAGCCGTGAGGATGCCGAAGGCAATGCCCAAGGTGCCCAGAAGTTCAGACAGCCTTTTATTTCCCTCCCTAGGAAAGAAAGCCCAAGGCTCTTGTATCATAGAAAGTGACAGTTTTGAAGTGAAGCAGACCTGATTGTCCAAATGCACCAGATTTCTGATTCTTTGGGAGAAAGGAGTGTGCATACCCTCTTGTAGCTGTGTACTCCTGTGGATTTAAATCTGATCTGTAGCTAATGTGCATAGATGGACTTTTTTGTTGTCCCAAGTGATTTATGGATGCACAGGCCATTAAGGTAAACCTTTTCCCATCATTGACGCTAATTTTCACCAGAACACAAGCCATAAAGCATCATCTAGTCATATGTGCAGTAGTTAATAGGAACCAATATATTTTTATGAAAAAAGTCTATTTAAAGATACTGAAGTCCTAATGCTCCTACAGCATCACAAGACATGGAAACGGTCCCTGTTGTGGGATTGTTTGCTTTCTCCTTTACCATCTGTAAATAGAATAATTTACCTTTGCTTTCTCTTATTTGTCATCCTTCCACATGAGCATATAACCAAACAAACCCTGACTATGTGTGAAAGGACTTCTTGTGTTTTTCCTTTTGGTAATTCTTAGTTATGGCCCATTTATGATGCTCTGAGCATTAGGGATTATGTATTTTTGACACCTGCTTCTCATTGCTTCCAGAGAAAAAGTGCATGTCCCCTTCCAGCTTACTCGTTGGACAATCAATCTGGGTGTAGAGTATGAGGACTGAAGCAGGATGAGTGCCTTGTCCTCTTGGATTTATAGTACAGGAGACAGGTCACAAACCTTAGCCACTCTAAAAATGATCTATACTGCAGAGGCCTGGAGGAAAAATCTGAGATGTATTTCCTAATGTGTCTCAAGCCAAACTGGGATGCAAATGTTTTGCAAGCCTGAGCCAGTTTGTAAAGAAAGGCATTGTACCATGCATTAAGAAAGGTATGAACAGGAAAGATATCATCTCTTGGAAGCTGCAACTACAGACATTGGGGTGTGATGGTTGCAAATACCACTGTACCTGCTGATCCCATTGGATCCAGCACCCCTCTCTATACTGACTTTTATAAGGGGAGAGAGATACGTGGTTCCCCTTCAGTGCTATTATGCCCAGTGAGTGCACTTTCAGCATCACAGAGCAGGACTAGGAGCTTCATCAGTGCAAGTTTCTGTGCCATCCTCCACCCTGGCATCACTGGAGCATCACTGCTAGCTCCACCATCAACGCTGGGTCTCCAGCAGAGCCTTGCAAGTGATGCTGCTTTGCTCCTTAAGCCAGCTTTTTTTCACATCTGCTCAACCAACTGTATCAAGGCTCACTTTCAACCACCAAATGTGGAGTTTGAGTTCACTTGATTTCACTTGGTTCAGAGGCAAAATCCTCCTCCAAGAGCTGAAGTCAAGCTGCAGGGAGCATTACTGGGACTTTCTAGTTAAACTGCTGGGGAGAGCAAGCCCTGCTTCCTACCACAATATATTGGGGTGACCCTTAAGTACTGCAACCCATCTGTAAGTCCTCTAAGGTTTAAGAAGTATTGAACACAGGGCATCAAGCATCTTATCTCCTGCTGAAATCATGTGGCCCTTGCAACCACCAAGCCCTGTCAAGACAGACCTTCTCATGCCCCTTCCCAGCATTTTGTGGGAGAACAGGGATTAAATCCGGGTTGGACTTTTTCTTCCACTTGGAAGCAGGGAAAACACAAATTAGACATTGAATCAAAGAAAATAAAGTGAAAAATTTGGATTTGCTACTAGACACTGAGTGTCTTTCTGCTTGCTTTTTTCAGGTGTCCTGAAACATAAGAAAGTAGTGCAAAGAGTCCTTTCCTTGTTGAAGTTGTGCTTATCCCGTGATCTGTATTTCTTTTCCCTTCTCTCTAATGTTGCTCTTAACATCCTGTTATCAAAGAACTTCAGAAGAGACCAGCAGATCTTGGCTCTCATATTCACTTGAATTTCAGTGAAAGGATTACATTTGGTTTCTAGGAATTGCCAAAGACAGTTTAAGGCAGGAAAAAGAAAAAAGAAAAAAAGAAAAAAAAAGAAAAAAAAAGTAAGGATTTTTTATTTTATTTACTTTCCTTCCCCCCCC
>NW_024884552.1:0-12733 GCF_019232065.1 Centrocercus urophasianus
GGAGAGAGGAGGGGAAGAGGATGCGGGGGAGGGTGGCTGGGGGGGGGAGCCGTGTGAAGGCCGTGCCCTGTGGGTTCTTCGTCCGTCCAGTCCCGCCCCGTCCGTCCCATCCCCGCAGCTCCGTTCCCCACCCGCAGCTCCTCCGGCTCGGCCATGAAGGGCGCTCTGCTCGGAGCGATGTTCTCCCGGCACGTCAAGCGGCACCCGGGCGTGAGTGAGACCCCCCCCCCACCCTCCGGACTCCCTACACCCCGGGACTCCCCCCCCATCCCAGGGGGTTTCTCCCCTCCCTGGATCTGCTCCCACTTCCTCCTCCCCAACTCCTTCTCCACCCCCTGCTGCCTTCCCCATCCCCACATATCCCTCTCTGTGCCCCCTCAGGGCTGTTCCCTGCCCTCAACCCCCCTCCCAGCTCTCAGCATCCCCCACGTGCTGGAGGTCCCATCCCACCCTGCGCCCCACATCTGACCCCTCAAGGGTGCAGCATGGACCTCCTGATCCACCCCACTACTCAACATCTGACCCACCTGGCACCCCACATCTGACCCCATTGGGTTCAGCAGGGTCCTCCTGCCCCACTCCATACCCTATATCCAACCATACTGGGGTGCTGCAGTGTCTGCCTGACCTCATACCCACATCTGACCCTATTGAGGTGCAGCACAGTCCTAACCCACCTCATACCCGCATCTGACCCCACTGTGGTGTTGCAGGATACTCCTAACCCACTCTGTGCCCCACATCTGACCCCTTTGGGGTGCAGCACAGCCCTCCTGACCCACCCCGCACCCCACGTTTGACCCTATTGGGGTGCTGCAGGCTCTTACTGACCTCGTGTCTCCCAACTGACCCCATACCCTCCATCTGACACCTCAGGGCTGCAGCGTGGCACTGGGTTGTGCTCTGTGTGCTTGCGGCTGCTCACATCCACCCTCACCTCACATCCCCCTGATTTGGAGACCCCTCTGGAGGGGACATGAAGAGGAATTTAATCGGAGCCCTATCCGACCCCACAGCCCAGGTTTGGGGCAGCACCCCCACCTCTGATCCACCCCCATCCCCACCGACACAAGCAGAGCATTTGCACACAAAGCCACAGCCCACCAGATCCCCCCCAAAACCCCCCAGCTAAGCGAGGCCCCCCCATTCCAGGAGCCCTATGGGGGGGGGTCCCAGCCCCCAACTCCCCCCCAGGACTGGGGACGTGCACAGGGCTCTGGCTGAGTGTGGCTCTGAGTCACGTCGGCATTTGGCAGCGGTGCGAGGAGCGGCGTTGCCAGGCTGGAAAAGATGACGGGCACTGCGATGGGGCGGGGGCACCGTGCTATGGGGTGATGTGGAGCCGCACAGCGGGACGTGGAACTGCTCACACCTCAATGTCCCTGTGGGGGGGAACTAACGGTCCCACTGCCGGTGCTGGAAGCCCTGAAGTAGCCACCAACAGCTGCAGGGGTTGCGCGGAGGGGCACGGAGAGCAGCGTGGCACTGCAGACGCATTGCACTGCATTGGGAGCGCCTCAGCCCCGCAGCAGCTGCCCGTTGGCAGAGACTGCCCAGATTCACCTGCGCTCGTTTGCAATGGGTGCAGCAGCAGAGCCCTGTGGGGATCCCAGTGATGGTTGTGGGGTGGGAGTGCACTGCAGTCCCACCACTGGGGCTCGGATTGAGCCCTCCTGAACGGTTCTGTGGGGCTGTAAGCCTACGGTCATCACTCACAATGTCTTATTTATTTGGGGAGGGGGGGGTTGGCCCCTTAGTTCTTCCGAGGCGTTAATTAGGCAGAAGGTGTCAGCAGCAGATGGTGATGATGGGCACATGGAGGCACAGACAACAGCTGCTGATGGCTCTGAGCTCCAAAGCTGCGGCCATGGGGGTCAAATGGGGTGGGGGTGCAGCACGATGGGGTGGAGGGTGAGCGGGGGGGGACGGGGACCACAGCCACATAGCAGAGTGTGGTAAAGGAGCAGACAGGAGACGGTTCCAGCCATCCGTCCTCGCACAAGTGGGAAACTGAGGCAGGAGGGCAGCAGGAAACGTGTGGCCAAGCGATGCTGCTGGTCCACAGCCGAGCTCAGGTGTGGGCAAAGAAAAGCGGTGCCGTTTAATGGGCACGGAGAGCAAACGGCCGCGGCTGGCGTCCCAGGGGTGAGCACTGACAGAGCCTCATTACTCCGGCAGCACCGCGATTCGGGGGAGGTCAGCAGCGCTGCGGATCCACCGCGATTGAGGCCGCGTCCCCCCGGGCAGCGCGGAACGGCAGCACGAGGAGGGGAGGTGGTGGGCAGCCCGAGCTCCGCTCTGCGTGATGGAGCGATGAGGGCTTTGTGTGCTCTCGGATCGGTGCCATGAGGATGTGGTGGCGTTGGTGGGGGGGGGGAGCACTGAGTGCCTCCCCCCGTGTTGTTGTCCGGAGCTGCAGGCGGCTGGAAGCATCCAGCAGCTGGTGGGGGAAGGTGGGAGGGCAGAAGGATGTGCAGGGATGGAGGGGGCGTGGGGCAGGAATGGATGCAATGCAGGAGATGCAGTGCATGGCAGGAGGGTACGGGTGGGACATGGTGCAGGATGGGATGCAGTTCAGGAGGGGATCTGGTGGAGGGGATGCAGTGCAGGGCAGGGATGCAGCATAGAGGGGAGCAGTGCTGGAGGGAGTGTGGTGCAGGGCAGAACACGGTGCAGGGACGTGGTGCAGGAGTGGATGTGGTGCAGAAGGGGATGCAATGAAGGAAGGGAGGGGTGCAGGAGGGTACGTGGTGGTGGTGGGGATGCAGTGCAGGAGGCGGTGTGGTGCGGGAGAGCAGTGCAAGGCAGAACAGTGCAGTACGGGATGCAGTGCAGGAAGGGACGCAGGGCAGGACGTGGTGCAGGAGGGGATGCGGTGCAGAAATGGATGCAGCGCAGGATTGGATGCAGTGCAGGAGGGAAGGAAGTGATTTCTCATTCCGAGCCCAATTCCTCTCCACCATGAGCCGATTTTTCTCTCCCTCTTTTAATTCAGTCACTCAAGCTGACAGCTACACTGTGTACTGCAGCCCCGCTACAGGATTGCTCTGCCATATTTCCCCTGTAAATCTCCCGGCGTTGTCAGCTCTCCCTTTCACTCTCCAGCCGCCCTGATAAATATTCATTTTATTGGGGGTATTTTTCATCTCTCTCCCTCTCCCTGCAGCTCGTTCCCCTCATTGGCTTCATCAGCGTGGGGCTGGGCAGCGCCGTGCTGTACCTGCTCAGGTTGGCACTGTACAGCCCCGACATCAGGTATGGGGCACGGGGGGGTCACAGTGCTCTGACACCCCCTGGAAGCACCAGGGGGTGAGAGGTGAGGGGGGACCCCCTGTTCTACCCCAGCACGTGGGGTTTCAGGACCCCTCCGGCCCTGGGAATGTGGGGTTGGAGAGGGGGGGTTGGGGGGACTGTGAGGACACCTCCAGCTCTGGAGATGTGGATTTGGAGGGGGAGGTTTAAGGACCCCTCCAGCCCTGAAGATGTGGGGCTGGGGGTGGGGTTTAAGGACCGCTTCAGCTCTGAGGATGTAGGCTTGGAGGAGGGGGGAGGTGAAGCAGAGAGGGATGTGATAGATGGACAGACAGTGATGATGGACAGAGGGCAGATGGTGATGGACAGATGGACAGGGACTGATGGCCTGAGTGATGGACGGGCGGACAGACAGCAGGGATGGAAGGGGGAGCAAGGATGGGATCGGTGGGAGGCAGCACAGTGAGGACCTATGGGAGGAGGGCACAGGACCAGGTGTGCCCCCCCAGTCAATGGCAGGAGTTACGGCCAACCGGGACCCATCCCACTACTGCCTGTGGTTCAAAGCTGGGCACAGCCCTCGGCCCTCAAGATGGAGCTGGGTTGTCACTGCATGGAGCCCGCAGGGGCAGAATGGGGAGCCTACAGGGCTGGGGGTGCATATGGGGACTAGGGGCGCCTATGGGGCTGGTGGGGACCTGTGGAGCTGGGGGGTGCTTATGGGGCTGTAGGGTGCCCATTAGCCTGGGGGTGCTTACGGGGTGCGGGGGTCCTGCCCCCTCCCCCCCACACAGCTGCTGTGTGCCGACAGTCCCACTGCTTCTTGCAGCTGGGACCGAAAGAATAACCCTGAGCCGTGGAACAAGCTGGGCCCCACCGACCAGTACAAAGTGAGCAGTGGGATGGACGGGGGGGGGCGGGGGGGGCTCTGCAGGGGAGTGCAGCCCCTCTCACCTCTCTGCTCTTTGCAGTTCATAGCGGTTTCCACCGACTACAAGAACCTCAAGAAGGAGCGGCCCAGCTTCTGAGCAGCCCCACGCAGCCGCCCTGCAACCCCCCCCACGTTGCGCTCCTTGTTCCCCCCCCAGCTCACGCCTCCTGCATGAACCGGGCAGCAATAAACTCCCAGGGGGGTGCAGTCTGGTTTCCCAGGCTCACAGTGTCCCCATAAGGGCTTGGGGGGGAGGGGGGGGCTCTGGCCCCCCCAGCCCTGTGCTTCCGCTCTCCCACGCTTGGGGGGGCTCACCAGGGTCCCGGCCCCCAGGAGGTGAAGCAGGAAATGGGGATGGGAAGCGAAGCAAATGCCCGCAGTGCATTCATGTGTCCCGTCCTGCCCCCAGCCCCCCTCCAAAATGTGAATTACGTGCAGCATGACACGGCCTGGGGGGGGCTGGGGAGTGGGGGGGGTCCTGGCTGCTGCTGTGTGGTTTGCTTTGGCCAATGGGGTTGGAGAGAGGCGGGCTGATGTCTGGCGTGGGCAGAGGGGTAGGCTGCCTTCAGGTGGGGGGGGGGCAATGGGGTAAGGGGGGGCAATTGGGGTATGGGACGGGGGCAGTGAGGTGGGAGGTCAATTAATGGGGCAAGGGGGGCCAATGGGGTAGGGGAGGGGGGCAATGGGCTAAGGGGGGAGGCAAGGGGGGCACTGGGGTATGGGGGGTACTGGCATAATGGTGGGGGTTCTGGGGTAGGGGGGGGCACTGGGGTGGAAGGGACACCGGAGTGGGACAGGCACTGAAGTATAGGGGGCAATGGGGGACAGCAGGGGAGTGCCTGCCCCACTCGCCCATCACACACACCTCCACACACGCAGGCTCTGCCCCCCCACTTTTATTAGCAACTCCCCCTCCCCCATAGAAAAGAGGTAAGGGGGGGGAGGCAGAGGAGGCAGAGGGGTGGGTGGGAGCTGTCCCACCCCATAGCGATTGGTCCCTACACCTTAACACTAAACGGGGGGAAGGGAACCCCAAATCGAGGGGCTTAAGTGCAGCAGTGGGGGGGGATGATACCCCCATGACCCCCCCAGCGTGGGGGGGGTCCCACTCAGTGGTCGCTGAAGCCGGGCATGGGGAAGGCGCGGGCGAAGCTCTCCACGCGTCGGCGGAGCTCCGCCAAGCGCTGCTGCGTCTCTGCATCCCGCAGCAGGAAGGCCTGGAAGTCTGCAAGTTTACCTGGGGGAGGGTTGGATGTGGGGTTTGGGAAGGGGGGCCACAGCAGCCTCCAATGCATCCCGCCTGGCTGTAGCCCCATGCCCACATTTAAGGGTGGGGTGGGAGAAAAACAGCAGCCCCCCATCCATCCATCCATCCAGGCCCATCTGCAGCCCCTTGCCCATGTTTGGGGTTGTGGGGGAAGCATAGCAGCAGCCCACCCCCCATCCATCCCGCCCAGTGCTGTCCAGTTTGGGGTTGAGAGGGGGTTGGGGGTCTCTTACTGGTTTTGCTCTTCACATCCAAGGCCACCGCAATGCCCTCGTCGATGAACTCCACCACTTTATGGAAGTCCTCCTCCCCGAAGCCACGCGAAGTCAGCGCGGGTGTCCCTGGGGGCAGAGGGGATTGTTAGGGGGTGAGGCGGGGGGAGCGGCTGGGGAGGACCCACATCAACCCAAGGGACCCAAATACATCCAGGGGACTCCGAACTCACTATAGGAAACCAAAACCCACCAAAGAGGGACCCCAAACTCACCTTGGGGGACCCAAAACCATTGAGAGGGACCCAGACCCACCAAAGGGACACCAAATTCACCCAGAGAAGCCAGACGCACTAAGGGGACACCAAACTGACAATGGGGGTCCCCAAACTCACCAAAGGGGGACCAAAACATGCCAAAGGGGATTCAGACCCACCAAAGAGACCCCAAACTCACTATGGGGGACCCAAACCCACCAAGGGGGCCCCAAATCCATCAAAAGGACCCAAATCCATTGAAGGGAACCAAACCCACCAAGGGGACCCCAATGTCCCTTTGGGGTCCTGCCCTCCAAGCCACAAAGCAGCCCCAAATCCCACAGAGGGGTGACACGCAGGGGGGAAGGGGCTGCCCCTCACCCAGGCGCAGCCCCCCAGGGGTGAGGGCGCTCCGGTCCCCTGGGCAGGTGTTCTTGTTGGCTGTGATGGAGACAAGCTCCAGGACGCGCTCAGCCCGGGCTCCATCGATGCCTTTGGGCCGCAGGTCCACCAAGACCAGGTGGTTGTCGGTGCCCCCTGGGAGCCCAGGGAGAGCTGAGCGACAGGCGGCCTGCCCCACACCGGACCCCCATCCTCCATCAGACCCCCATCCCCCACCAGCCCCGTGCCCCCATCAGACCCCCCCCCAATCAGATCTCAGACCCCCAACAGACCCCCATCCTCCATCAGACCCCTGCCCCCCCATCAGACCCTGCCCCATATTAGACCCCAGCCCCTACCAGACCCCACATCAGACTCCTACCTCCCAACAGACCCCTGTCCCCAATTAGACCCCCACCCCTATCAGACCCCTGCTCCACATCAGACCTCCACCCTACATCAGACCCCCATCCCCCACCAGCCCCCCATCCCCCATCAGACTCCTGCCCCCCACGCCGCAGTGCCGCATCCTCCCCACAGCAGACCCTACCTGACACCAGCGTGTAGCCGCGCTGCAGCAGAGCCCTGGCCATGGCCTTGGCGTTGCGCAGCACCTGCAGGCAGTACTGCCGGAACTGGGGCGACTTGGCCTGGATGTGGGGATGGGGATGGGGGAGGGGGAGAGCACGCCGAGCACAGCCGTCAGCACAGAGCCCCACAGCAGCCCCGCCAGGCCTCACGGCTGCCCCACACCTGTTTGAGGGCCACGGCCACGGCGGCAATGGCGTGATTGTGGGGCCCGCCCTGCAGCGAGGGGAAGACGGCGAAGTTGATTTTGTCCTCCAGGTCGTAAAGCGTCTGCCGGCCCGTCTTCTGCTCCACCCAGTGCACGCCCTTGCGGTAGAAGATGAGGCCAGACCTGCAGGGGGGAGAGCGCTGCCCCATGGCCAACCGGCTGCCCGCAGCATGCTGCCTGCCCCATGGCCAACAGGCCGCCCCATAGCACAGTGCCTTCAGCATGCCACCCGCCCCACGGCCTGGGGGCTGCCCCATAGCACACCAGCTGCCCACGGCACACCCCCTACCCAACGCGAACACCCAGCTCCGCTCTGCGCTCCAGGCCTGCACCCCACCTGGCCCCGCGCAACGTCTTATGCGTGGTGCTGGTCACCAGGTCTGCATGCTCAAAGGGCGACGGGACGACTTTGGCAGCCACCAAGCCGCTGATGTGCGCCATGTCAGCCAGCAGGAAGGCACGCAGCTCCTCACACAGCTGTGGGCACGGAGGTCAGCAACCAGCCCCGGCGCAGCACCCATCCCGCACCAGCACCCACCCCACTCGCAGCCACCCTGTACCAGCACCCACCCCACCACAGACCCCCCCCCATCAGCCCCCCACCTTCTTCATACGCCCGTAGTCAATGAGCCTCGCGTAGGCGCTGGTGCCGGCAATGATGATGCGGGGACGGAAGAGACGAGCCGTCACCTCCAGCTGAGCGTAATCTATGAGACCTGTGGCAGGCTGGGAGGGATGGACAGATGGACAGACGGATGGAGGGGCAAAGAAAGGGATGGATGGATGAATGAAATGGCACACAGAGGGACGGACAGAAGGACGGAGGGATGGATGGAAAGATGGAGACAGAGAGATGGACGGAGGGACAGAAGGATGGACAGGTGGACAGACAGAGGGATGGGCAGAGGACACAGACACAGATGGATGAAGGGATGGAGGGGATGGATGGATGGACAGAGGGATGGACGGAGGGGCAGATGAAGGGATAAAGGGACAGAAGGATGGTCAGTGGGATGGTGGGACAGATGGATGGAGGGGTGGACGGAGGGACAGAGGGACGGAAGGACAAACAGAAGGACAGACCGAGGGCCAGATGGATGGACAGAGGGATGGAAGAACAAACAGAGGGTCAGACAGACAGACAGAGGGACAGACGGCTTGCTGGAGCACCTCGCAGTGCCCCACAGCCCCGGGACGCAGCACATGGAGGTGGCTGAGCCATTCCCCTCCCGACCCCCGCACAGCCGCACCGCACTCACATCGAGCTTATAGGGCATGGACTCAAAGAAGATGGACGTGGCCGAGATCCTCTTAGCATCCGTCATATATCCATGTGTGAGGCTGCAGGGCACAGGGATGGGGGTCCGGGATGGTGTCAGGTTATACCCCCAACCCCCAAGCCCACAACCCCCCCACTGCCCCCAGCACCCACTGGCCCCCGTCGGGCAGATCCAGCCCCATCAGGCGGTCGTGGGGTCGCAGCACAGCAGTGTAAGCAGCGAAGTTGGCCGGGGAGCCGGAGTAGGGCTGCACGTTCACCCCCCACAGCTGCGGGTCCAGGTCGAAGGCCTCCAGCGCCCGCTGCTCGCACAGCAGTTCCAGCTGGTCCACCACCTCGGCCCCCCCGTAGTACCTTTTTTTGGGAGGGGATGCGGGCAGGTGGGGCTCAGTGCCTCCCATCACCTCCCACCGCCATTAACCAACCTTAACCAGCCCCCATCACCCCTCCACCCCATCAACCCCTCCCATCACCCCACCTTATCACTCCCCCATCGCCCCCCTCCCCATCACCCTCATCACCCCCCATCACCCTCCCCATCATCCTCCTTTCACCTACTTCCCCACCTTCCCCATCACCCCCCTCCCCATCACTCCCCATCACCCCCCTCCCCATCACTCCTCATCACCCCCTCCCCACCTGCCCCCCATCACTCTTTGCCCCTGAGCTCCCTCCCCCCTCCCTCACCCCCATGACCACCCCATCCCTTTCCCCATCACCCTCCCCATAACCCCCATCACCCCCCTATCACTCTTTGCCCACCACCCCCCTCCCCATCTCCCTCTCCTCATCATCCCCCTCCCCCCCATCCCCAGCACATCCCCATCATCCTTTGCCCATCTGCCCCCTCCCCATCATTCCCCCCCCATAACCCCCTCCCATCACCTCCCCATCGCTCCTCCATCATCCCCCACCCCGTCGCGCCCCCATCACACCCCTCCCCATCACTTCCCCATAACCCCCACCATCCCTCACCCCATCACCCCCTCCCATCACCCCCATCACCCCCCCATTACCTCTTTCCTGGGTACCCCTCTGAGTACTTATTATTAAGGCAGGAGCCCAACGCTTCCAGTGCTGCACGGCTGCAGAAATTCTGGGCCAGGAGGGGTTTGTTGGAGGCTCAGCATCAGCTCGGTGCTGCAGGATCCCCCCCATGTCCCCCCCTGCACATCCTGCTCCCCACCTCGGATGCAATGAGCTCCAACCCCCTGCACTGCCGGTCCTTTTCCTTCTGCACCAAACCCCAAACTTCGGGGTCGCTGTCTGCAAGGCTCTCCTGTCCCGTCCAGCTGGGGGGGGGGGCATGGCCAGGGGCTGCCATCGCTGCTCCATGCTGCGCCCTCCAGCTGCAGGCACCTCGAGGGATGCATCGCTGCAGGGCCTGCGGGGGAGGGGGAGGGGCTGAGCTGCTGCACCTGACACCCCCCAAACAGCCCCCCATCCCGTCATGGGATGCGGTGTGTGAGGGGGGGTGACACGGAGCAAGTGGGACCATCCTGAGGTCACTGCGACCCACAGGTTCAGCTCCCGCAGGTGCATGCATGGAGCTGCAACTTGTGCAAGGAACAACCTGCTGCAGGCAACTAGTGTGCATGCATAGAGTTGCATGGCTGTGCAAAGAGCAGCATGCTAGTGCAAAGAGTGACCCGCTACACGCAACAAGCGTGAGCACAGAGCTTGAATGCCTGTACAAGGCAGAACCTGCTGCAGGCAACAAGCGTGTGCACAGAGATGCATGCATGCTTGTGCAAAGAGCAACTTGCTGCAGGTGACCAGCATGCGTGCATAGAGCTGCACGGCAGTTCAAAGACCAACTGCTGAAAGCAACAGTGTGGGTGCATGGAGCTGCACGCTTGTGCAAAGAGCTGTATGCTCGTGCAAGGAAGAACCTGCTGCAGGCAGTGAATGTGGATGCACAGAGCTGCATGCTTGTGCAAAGAGATGCATGCTCGTGCAAGGAGCAACCTGCTGCAGGTGATCGGCGTGCATGCACAGGGCTGCACGTGGGCGCTGTGCACGTGGGGGCACGGCGGACACCCCTCTCCTCCCTCCCCCCCACATTGAGGGGTCAACCCGGTGCTGCCCCACACGTGCAGGTGATGTAACCGACGCCGCCCCATTGCATCACCCGGCCTCGGAGAGGGCACAGAACGGAGCCGCCCCCCGGATCGCCCCACAGTGGGGACAGCGGCCAAGGCCGGGGAGAGAGACGGGGGGGCAGGAGGGGACAAAGGAGGGGTTGGGGGGAGGGGGCGGTCGGGGACTTTGGGATGGATGCAAAGGTCGAGCTGTGTGCGTGGGGGCGGGGGCTGCCAAGAGGAGATGGGCGAGGTGAAAGGGGGGGGGAAGGCGGCACCGGGACCCCCACCCCGAACTCAGGTGCCCCCCTCCCCCAACGCTGGGCACCGGACCCCGTAGAAGCACCGCCATCCACCCCGGGAGCGGCACCCGCACAAGGAATGGGACCCCCCCGCCCCCAACACACACCGGGTATACCGGGACCCCCCCTCCCGTACCCACGGGAACCCCCCCATCCCACCTCACCGTGCCCACCCGCAGCGGCCACATCGCGGTGCAGCTCCCGGTCCGCGCCCCGCCCCCACCAACACGGCCGGGGCGGAGCTGCGGGGCAGCCGGGAAAGGGCCGGGGGGGCCGGGGGGGCCGAGGGGCAGGGTCTGCGGTTGCGGTCCGCCCCTCTCCGCCCCGCCCCCCTTTTTCCGCTCTTTCGGTTTTTATTTTCCACTTCTTTTTTTTTTTTTTTTTTCTTTCTTTCTTTCTTATTCTTTGTTTGTTTGTTTGTTTGTTTCTTTCTTTCTTCCGTTTTCATTTTCTTTATTAAAAATAATAATTATCATCATCATCATCATCATCATCATCATCATCATAGTAACACGGGAGCATTCCCTGTTCAGTGCACCCCCACCCAGTCAGCCCCGGCTCTGACACGATGGGGGGGAAGGGGCTGCGAGGTGGGCAGGGGGCTCACAGCACTGGGGGGGTCTCTGTGTGCGGGGTGAAGCTCCTCAGGGCAGCATGAGGACCACCCCACCATGGCACTGAACCCCATGAGGACCCCCCCACATTACACTGAGCCCCATGGGGACCTCCACCCCAGCACGGCACAGAGCCCCCATGAGGATCCTGACCCCCACAGTGCAGAGAGCCTAATGAGGACCCTTCTGCAATGCACTGAGCCCAGTGGAGACCCCCAGCGTTGCACAGAACCCCATGGAGACCCCCCTCCTTGGCATTCACCCCCATGAGGACCCCCCTGCATTGCACTGAGCCCCATGGGAACCCCGCCATGGCACAGAGCCCCATGAGGACCCTTCCGCAATGCACAGAGCCCCATGGGGACCCTGACCCCCACACTGCACAGAGCACCACGTGGACGTCCCCCCTCCCTCCCCGCTCCCCATTTCAGCCGAAGTAGGGATGCTCGTGCTGGAAGTTGTAGTCGGGGCAGACCTTCTGCACCAGCTTGTAGTCGATGCTGAGGAAGGAGACAAAGATGCAGATGACCTTGAAGGGCTTGGCGCACAGCCACGCGGCGCGGCTCTGCGTGTGCTCGGTGAAGCAGACCTTGCTGGGGTCGTACAGGCAGGGACGGTTCCGCCTCGCGCGGTCCGTTTTCTCGTATTCCACGTGGCAGTTGAGAGCTTTGGATCTCCCCTCGGGAAGGGTGCTTTGCTGGGCCGGAGCCGGGCGCAAAGGCGGAGGAGGGAGCTGGGCCGGCAGCAGCACCTCGAAACCCACCGCCCTGCTGGGGGGGACGATGCTGACCGACACGTTGCCGAGACTGGAGGAGTTGTGACGAAAGTAGACGCTGAAGGTACCATTGACGTGGTCCACAATTTTACCCGTCAACAGAAGGCTGAATTTGAGGGTTTGGATGCTGACGTAGAAGTCGCCCCAGCCGAAGATCTTTTTGGAACGGGAGGATTTCAGGGGGGGTTTGCGGCGGGCGATGCTGGGCGGGTCGCTGCCCGTCCCATTTTGCTGCCAATCCCAGGGACTGCGGGGGGGCTCTGCGGGCAGCAGCACCGGGGGCGGCTTCAGGGCACCATAGGGGCTGTGCTTGAGGAGCCCCCCTGGTCCCAACTCCAGGTAGCCCAACGTCTTGGCCAGGTGGCTATGAGCACAGAGAGGCTGCAGGGAGAGAGCAGAGGTGTGGGGGGCTGCAGCTCATCGGCTGTGCCCCAAACAGCTGCACTCTGCACTGTGCACCCCTCCTGCACCATGCACTCCTGCACCTTGCATCCCTCCTGCACCCTCCACTCCTACAGCATACCTCCCACACTGTGCAACCATCCCATCCCATCCCATCCCATCCCATCCCATCCCATCCCATCCC
>NW_024884552.1:12743-17854 GCF_019232065.1 Centrocercus urophasianus
ATCCCATCCCATCCCATCCCATCCCATCCCATCCCATCCCATCCCATGCACTCCCCTACACACTGGACACCCATCCTGCACCTCACGTCCTTCCCCCCCCCCCCCCCCCCCCCCCCCCATGCCCCCCCATCCTCCCCCAAGCCCGGCTCGGTGCTCCCAAACGCCCCCAATAGAGAGCAGGGCCCTTCCCTGGCACCACCGCTGCCCCACAGCCCAACAATTCAGTATTCCCCACCAGCTGAGCTCCTTCAGAACGGGGGGGGGTGGGGCAGCAGCTCAAGGTTTGGGTGGCGGCGGGGGAACAGCAGAGCCGCCCGCCAGGAGCGCCTCATTGCATTACGCAGCGCCTCTGATCCGCAGCCGAATTACAGAGAGACCCCCGCCGGGAGGCTGCGGAGCCGCTCCGCCCCCCCGGATAATTGCAGCGGACAGACCGGGCTGCGGGGGGGGGGGGGGGGGGGGGCCGCGGAGGGGCGGGGGGGGGGATGGGGGAAAAGCTCCTTCAGCAGCCCCAGCACCGAACCCTTCCCCCCAGCTCCTGCAGCACAGAGCCGGGCGCTGTGCAGGTTGGGGGTGCCGCTCCTCTCTAATAAATTGCGCTGGGACGAACAGAACGCCGCGTGGCATGTGTCATCCCCCCCCCCCCCCACACCACACACACAAAAACCCCTCCCCAATCCCCACCCTCCCCTGGGCTGAGCCCCCTGACCCCCCCGGCTCAGCGCTGCGTGCCCCCGCTGCCCGCCAGCTGCTCCCGTTGCGCGCGGGGCCGCTCGGTCTCGTCAATCACTGTCACTGCGCGCTGCAGGTGCCGGGGGGGGCGGGGGGGGGGCGACCCCGAGCAGCACCCGGGGGGGGTGGGATGGGAGGGGGAGGGAGGCAGCAGCTGGGTGGGTTCCCGGGGTCAGAGAAGCGCCGGGTGCTGCCAAAGGCAGACAGTGAGGGGGGGGTGCACTGGGGGGGGCAGAGCTCCAGGATCGGGGAGGCATTGCACACCGACCCCCCCCAACCCGTGGAGCTGAACTGTGCTGGGAGACATCTGTGCTATGCAGAGTGATGCAGACGGCAAGGCAAGGCACAGCCGTGGCACGGTACAGCGCAGCACGGCATGGCACAGCTGAAGCACAGCATGGCACAGCATGGAGAGCTGAGAACAGCACAGCGCGGCACGGCACGGCACAGCGCAGCATGGAGCAGCACAGCCACTGCACAGCGCAATGTGGCACAGCACGGCACAACACGGCATGGCACAGCATGGCACAACACGGCCATGGCACAGCACGGCACAACACGGCATGGCACAGCATGGCACAACACAGCATGGCACAACACGGCATGGCACAGCATGGCACAACACGGCCATGGCACAGCACGGCACAACACGGCATGGCACAGCATGGCACAACACAGCATGGCACAACACAGCATGGCACAACACAGCATGGCACAGCATGGCACAACACGGCATGGCACAGCACAGCATGGCACAACATGGCCATGGAACAGCACAGCACGGCACAGCACACCCTGAGCAGCATCCCCATCCGACCCCATGACAGAGGCACACAGCCCCACTCAGTGGCAGTGCAGGTGATGAGTTTGTGGGGTCTGAGCCTGGCGGGCGCTGTGTGGGGGCTGCAAGGCTCAGCCCCACACGGTGCAGCCCCTTGCAGCCCCACAGACCCTCCTCAGCCCTGCCGTCCCCCCGCATCCGCTCCCATCTCTCTGAGCTCCGCTGCTTCCTTTGCCCTTATCTATATTTCAGCGCAGCTTCAAAGCCGGGTGCCTTCACCACCAGGAGGGGAGGAGGGGGGAATGGGCAGGGAGATGGAGAGGGAATAGGGGAGAGGGGGAGGGCGGCCCCCAAACCACACACAGCCATTCCAGGGGGGGCTGTGTCCCCCCCTCGGGCTGCGTTCCATCATTCAGCCCTGTTTATATGCATCAGCACTGGGAGCCGCTGTGTCCCACTGTGGGGATGGTGACAGAATCATTGCAAAATGAGCACAGGGGGGTGGGGGGGATGGGGGCAGAGCCTCGCAGTGGGGATAGATGGCCCTGAGCAGCAGAGAGGGACATGGAAAGGATCCCCCCCAGGCCCTCTTTCCTTCATCAGTTTCCACTTCCAATCCTCTCCAGCACCCCCATGTTGGGTTCCTAGTGGTGGTGATGGGGGACGATGTGATGCGATAGGGCCAGGGATGAGGGGAGTGGAGTCAGCGGTGTGGGGTAATGGGGTCAGGGATGGGGGGCAGTGGGGCCAGGGGTGGGGGGTTAATGGGGTCAGGGTTGGGGTGGGGTGTGATGGAGATGCGCTGGGGATGGGGATGTGGTTGGGTTGCACGAATGCTGGGCCCTCAGATCACCCCACAGCCCCTCCAGCTGTCTTAGGGGGAGGGGGGATCAGGCCAGCAGCTCCCCCCAACCCTTTATTCCCTCGTGATGTTGGGGGAGGAGGGCGATGAAAGGGAATTGCAGAGCAGCACTGTGCCATCCAACACACCGGGCTGATCGATCACAGTGTGAGAACAGCACGTTCCGCCCCCCCTCCCACAGCCTCAAACCCCCCCCAGGAGGGGCAAAGCTGAGAGCCTTCAGGTTTGGGGTGATGACAGGGAAGGGGCGCGGTGAACAAATCCCCCAGCAGCAGCCAACCAATGTCACCCCCCTTGCTCCCGCCAGCATGCAGGGCAGCTCCAGCAGCACCCCACATGCAATGCTAATGCTGCTGTTCTACGGGGGCTGGGGTGCATCACAAGCACATGCGAGTGCAACAGAGTGCATGCAGAGGGGAGAGAGCCTGTGGGTGTGCGCAGGGTGCCTCACATGGCTCTGGGTCAGCTGTCACCGTTGCACACTCATGTGTGTCCATACCCAGGGCAGCACTGTGCCGCTGCCTGCAGCTCCACGTGCACTGCAGGGCCACACACATGTGCAGAGCACAAACAGAGCTATGGGGGGTCGGGGGGGAGATTCTGGGGGTGACAGCAGAGGGACCGGGAGCCCTCTGGGTGTCGACACCAATTTGGTTTCGCAGCAGCAGCCCTGATGGCTGCTCACATCCTATTTAGCAGCGAGGCCGAGCGCTGCTCCCCGGAGAGCCGCGGTCACCTTGGTGCCGAGGGCTGCAGGATCCACGGGGAGAGGAGCACCCCCAAACCTCCCCATAGCACAGCCCACCCCACAGCAGCGCTGAGATCACGGGGGACTGGGGGGGCTCCTGTCACCCCACTGCCTTCGTTAGTGCTGGGAGATTAATTGGAGGTGCTGAGCGACAATCCCTGCGGGTGCAGCCTGGGGCGGTGTGGCATTTCCAAAGGTTAGCAGCAAACAAGGTGCAGCTGACAGCTCCCATTTATCTCGTGGGCGCAGCTCGGGTGCTAATGCAGCAGTGGCGGGGTGATGCGGCGCAGCAACGTGCAATGCACCATGACGTGCACGATGCACAACGATGCACAACGAACACGCAACGCGCCCAAGGCGGAGTGCAAGGCATGCAACTTGTGGCGTGCAACGTGCACGGCTCTGCGTGTGCAGCTGCAACAGGTGTGCAGCCAGGTGGCTCCCTGCAGCTGCGTGCACCTGCAGGAGGGGGTTGAATGAGTGCGACAAACGCTGCTGGTGTGCAAAACCCCCGTGCAAAGTGAGCACGGAGCACCACCGTGCCCTGCGAGGCAGCGCTGCTCCTCGCTGCTCGCTGCTGTGCTCCCAGCTGTAGCTCAGCCATGCACATGTGCATGCATTGCCGGTTGCACGGAGCGGCTGATGACGATACCGGCTCACCCCCCCTCCAATTTCCCCCCCTTTCAGCCCCCCCAAATGGCAGCAGCTCTGCTTCCAGCCTCACTCTGTGACCCAAAGGACCTCATCTCACACCCAACCACCCCACTGTTGTGGTGGAGGGGGGGCTCAGCTCTGTCCCCCCCAGCCCGCTGTTAGCACGCCCTGCACACACACTGATAAATATTTCATCGCCCAAAAGGACTCTTTTTTTTTAGTATATATTATTATTTTTTTCCCTCCTGCTCCTCTTTCCCCACATATTTCTTTCTGGCTTTCCCGTTTTTGCAGGCTTTGCTGTGATTTGGGTAGGGGGACACAGGGAGAGATGTGCCCCTCCCCCCCCCCCAAAGAAAAGATGGGAGAAGGAAAACTGTGGCTGAGAGTGAAGGGAAACGTACAATAGAGGGGAGGAGAGGAAGGAGAGGGGCTGTGTGACTCATTGGGCTCCGGGAAAAGGGACAGGAGAAGCAGAGAGATAACAGAGCAGGGGCGGCGGGGAGGGGGGCTGTGGGCACCCGTGGGTGTGTGGTGAATACGCCATGGACCCCCCCCCCCACAGCCCCAGTGCTGGCCAATGGGCAAAGAGTTCATGTGGGAGGGGGTCTGAGGCCAAGTGCCCCCCCAACCTCCCAGTGCCCCCCATTATGGCTGTGCCTCAGTTTCCCCACCGCTATGGAGAGATGTATTGGGGGGGGGAGGCAGAGCATAAAGAGGGGGCATCACCTCCTTCACAACCCAGTGCAGGGGGTCCCAATCCCACACCCGCAGCCCCTTTCACCCCCCACCCCCCAGCTCCCCGTTGCAGTTTATTATTGCAATAAACGCCGCCATAAAGGCAGGCAGCACTGCCGCTCACAGTTATGGAAATGTAATTTCCAGAGAGCCCAGGAAATTTTATCAGATCTTATCAGAGGGATCATAAATTGCATTGCAACCCCCCCACAACCAGCCCCCCCCCCCCATGTCCTCTACACCCCCTCCACACACAGCAGTGATATGGGGCCAACATGAAGGTCAATGCACAACAGGGCCATTCCTGGGGGGGGGGAGGGGGCACCCAATGAGAGGGGTCTCAGTGCCCCCTGCTGCTGCCTAGTGTTGCTCTGAGGGTGCAGGGCGGACATGGAGGGGTGGGATGTGTTGGTCCTGGGGGGGCACAGCCATTCCATGCAACCCTCCCCAAGCAGCGAAGGCCCATTCAGCCCCACAGGTGTGGCAGCTGCAGCCCCACTCCCAGCTCTGAGCCCCCCCCTCCCCACTGGAAGCAATGCCCCCCCCACAGCTGCAACCCGCCCCCCCTCCTTGAGACCCCTTTTCATTCTCCCCCC
>NW_024884553.1:0-14904 GCF_019232065.1 Centrocercus urophasianus
AGCCCCTCTGACAAAGGACAGAGAGCCTGCAAAAAATAACATAAAATAATAAATAATGATAACAGAACTCAACACCAAAAAGAACCTCACCATCGAGGTTCGGTCTCTGATTTTGTGCCCGGAATCATTTGCAGGCGCCATCAAAGCGATGCTGTGGGCTCACACATGGAGTGCGTTATCCCGCAGGTTCACAGCCCGGGGTTGAGAAGCACAGAGAAGGGAGGGGGCAGTTTTTAACCCCCAGTTGGATTTGCACGTGGTTTCGCACCTTCTGTCCCAACCCCACTTTGTGCAGGGCTGTTCGTTCGGCCATCGGCGCTCTATGCCAGCAGGTCAGGATGCTGGCCTGGGTTAGGGCCAGATTTATGGCTTCGGAGCTCAGGGATGCAAAAGTCTTCTTGGTTTTTACGGTGGAGGAGCATCAGCTTCGTGCCAAGCTCCTCATTGGCCTGCATGCACCCAGCAAGACTTTGGGTGTTCCTTCAGCAGGGTCTGAGCAGCTGTTGGTGCTCAGAAAAGCCAAAAGATGTGGCGCTCCCCAGGGAGCAAGGAGCAAATCGCTGTAAGCATTTAATATCTGAGATATCAGGGTGGTGGGGTGGGACCCAGAGGTACAACGGTGTCGTTCTGTTAGGCAGTGCCAACCCTTCTGACCCAACAACTCTGTGGTTCTGTGATCTTCAAGGACCCTCCCAGCAAAAACCACTCTATGGTTCCATGATCTTTAAGGACCCTTCCATCCCGAGCACCCCATGGTTCTATGACCTTCAAGGACCCTTCTATCCCAACCATGCCATGGTTCCATGACCTTCAAGGACCCTTCCAACCCAACCATCCCATTGTTCCATGATCTTTAAGGACCCTTCCAACTCGACCACCCTATGCTTCTATGATCTTTCAGGACCCTTCCATCCCAACCATGCCATGGTTCTATGACCTTCAAGGATCCTCCCAACCATCCCATGGTTCTATGATCTTCAAGGATCCTCCCAACCATCCCATGGTTCTATGATCTTCAAGGACCCTCCCAACCAAAACCACCCTATGGTTCTATGATCTTCTAGGACCTTCCAACCCAACCATCCCGTGGTTCTATGATCTTCGAAATAAACCTCAGCTCAATTGCCTCATTTGGTGGTATTTCTTTCTTTCCTCTTTTATTTTCTTTCTTTCCAAAGTGCTGAGCAGTTTCCACCACCCCAACAATCCAACCTCAGGACATCCACATCCTGCCCCCCAGAAAGCCCCCAAGTGGGGTGGATGGGAGCAAGGGGAGCTGGGCAGAGGCAGAGGGTTGGGACACAGTGAGAAATCCAACCTTTCTCCCATCTGATGGCATCTCACTGAACCAAACAATCCAGGCTTCTTTTTCTTCCTTTTCTTTTCTTTTCTTTTTTTTTTTCTCTCTCTCTGCATTTTTAAGGTCTGAAACGAGAGCTGTAAAACCCCCAGCGAGCTGGAAAGAGAACCAAAGTTCTCGAAACCGGTTTGGCAACGCGTGACCTTCCCATGAACGGTTTATACCAAAGCTCTTCCAGCAACAGGCGCTGAAGGAACAAACCGAAACGATCGAGGGGAAAACACTCTGGCCACAAAACATCCAACGGTGGGTGAAAAAGCCCCAGTGAGCAGCTCAGGGTGCATCGCTGGTCGTCCCCATCGATCAAAAAGCGCCTCGATATCCATTCGTTCGGGGATATCAGGAGCTCTGCGGGAGATGGAAGCGGAATTAAGCTTATTCCATGGAAGAAAATAATAATAATAATAATAAATAAAAAATAAATTAATGAATAAAAGCCAGGCACAAGCCCGTGCCCCAGCTGGTGTCAATTGGCCGCCATCCCGTTCCTGCGGAGCTCAGCCGGTTCCTCCAAGCGCGGGATCAGAGGAGCCGGGATCTGCCTCAATTCTCCCCTCCCTGGGGGGATTTTTCTCTCGCCCTTTGTTTTCTCTCGCTTTCCCAGGCCCCTCTGATCTATTGTCTTCCCGCATTAGGAACAGCTGATATTGGCTGCTGTCTTTGACAACGACGCTCGCGTGTGAGCGGTGCGTTGAGCCCTACCCAGCAAAGCCATTGGGCTCCATCCCATCGCTGCTCCTCATCGGCTGCTCCTCTCCCAGCGTGTCCCCTCCCTTTTTCTTCCTTCTTTTTTTTTTTTTTTTAAAGCAATTTGGGTGTTTTTAAAGCTGCTGGCTCCCATCCGAAGGATTTTTTTTTGGGGGGGGAGCGGGGGGAGAAATTTGTGGAAGGGTGTGAAAACTCCTTAAAAAGGAGAAAAACATCAGTGTATGTATGAATGAAAAGGCAGAATTTTGATGGGGGTCATTGGGAAGCCAAGGGGATGGAAGGGGTTTTGCTGGAAGGGTTTGGGCATGTCTGCATGGGCAGATTGAATTGAGGTTTCCTTCTGCGAATCTGTGCCTTCCTTGAGCAAACATGAGAGGTGTTCAAGAAACGGGGAGATGTGGCACTCGGGGACGTCGTCAGTGGGCATGGTGACGTTGGGTTGGGGTTGGATTGTTGGTCTTGGAGGTCTTTTCCAACTTCAATGGCTCCATGATCCGACGAGAGGGCACGGTGGGGATGCCCACTCCCATTACTAATAGAATATGATTCTCCCTGGGAATCAGGAGCTGAACTGGTTGTGTGGATCCAGCCAGCAGCAGGTTCTGGACCTATCAACCCCTCCCTGCCTGCAAAAAACTGCCAGAAGCAATGGGCAAAGAAGCCAACCCACACCCAAGAGGGAGCCTGGTGCCTTCAGAAGGGGATTTACAACCCAGAAACACAAAGCTGAGCTCAGCAAGCCACAAATCCCCGCATTTCACTCCTCTGTCACCTTGCTGACCCTATAGATCTTGCTCTCCTCTCACTCTCCATCTTGGACCTCATGCACGAGCCGAGCTGACTGAGGGCTTTAACCACACATCATCTCCTCCCTCCTCCATGGTGGGCACAGAAACCCAAGCTCAGCTACATGCCAGGACTCTGTGGGGTACAGGGCTGGTGGGGAGATGCTGCTGGAGGCACCACAAGGCTCAGATGGATGCATGGAAAGACTCTGCCCTCTCCCAGATCAGAGAGGGAGGGATGTGGTGCAGGATGAGTATCACATCATAGCTGTGTAACGAGGGCTACACAGGACTCTTAGAACTGAAGATAGAGGAAGAGAATGGGTGGGTGAATAGATGGATGGGTGAATAGGTGCAAACTCAAACCCATTTTATGTTTGGTGCTATTTCTTAAGAGCAGTGGATGCCCAACAGTGTCACATCTTCCATTGGGTTAAGAGCTCATCAATTGCTTCGTTGGGGCATCCATTGCTCCACACCTCCACTTGAACAACACAGGGACAAAATTCTTCTCTTCCATGCTGGACGGGTGAAAATTGCAGGCTGGCTTTTGTGGGGATCTTAAAATCAAGACTAAAACATTAAGACTAAGACCAAATCGGCTTCCCTTGACCTCCATGGCTGGTGTTCACACCGGCATAGGCGACGTCCCTTGATGTCTGGGCAGCAAGCAGGAGCATCTGTGCCAGAGGGCTTGGGGGTGTCGGTGGAGGAGGGAGGGAGGAAATCTGGAACCCATAAGCTCCAATGCTGTTTGCGTTACCTTGCACCGCTGCATTGGTCTGCGCCTGATCCGCCCCCGCTCCTCCTCACCCTATCAGCAAAAGCCTTTCCCCAAAGTTATCCGAACGCCCTCCTCTCCGTCGCCCAAAGGAAAAACCAACGGAGCTCCTTGGAGGGCTCGGCGGGGCTCTGGAGGAGTTTGGTGGGGATGAAGGACTGATGCTGAGCGTCGCCTTCACCGATGCTCTGAGAGCGCGCTGGGAAAGGCTCCTAGCTCTGCCGAGAAGATGAAGGAGGAAAACATGTGCCCGGAGTCTCCCGAAGGCAGCCTGGTCACCAGCGAGGAGGAAGGTGAGCGACTGCACAAGAAATGCCTCCGCAAACGAGGCCAAGCGGGCAAAGCGTTGGAGGACAGCAGAGCCGCCTCTCCGCAGGGCAAACGCTGCAAGCGCAGCCCGGTGCCGCAGTCCTTCGAGGATGTGCACACACAGAGGGTGATCGCCAACGTGCGGGAGAGGCAGCGGACCCAATCGCTCAACGACGCCTTCGCGGAGCTGCGGAAAATCATCCCCACGCTGCCCTCCGACAAGCTGAGCAAGATCCAGACCCTGAAGCTGGCGGCGCGCTACATTGACTTCTTGTACCAGGTGCTGCAGAGCGATGAGCTGGACCACAAGATCACCAGCTGCAATTACCTGGCCCACGAGAGGCTGAGCTACGCCTTCTCTGTCTGGAGGATGGAAGGGGCTTGGTCCATGTCTGCGTCCCACTGAGCCCGGGTACGTATGGCGAGGCTGCAGAGCGCACATCCTTTGCTCCCGCGTCCCACATCCCATTATGCATCTCCCAGCCCACCCCCCTCGTGCTCCACATGCTGCAACAAACCCAGCCCATCCTGCTGGGTCTCGGTATCCCGGTCTCTGCTGTCCCTAAAGCAGGATTGGGTTTTCCTGCGGCATTTCTGAGTGCCAGCTCTGGTGCTGGGGTCAGAGCCCGCCCGGTGCTTTGGGGAATCCAACTGCAAGAGGAGCAGGGACTCCGTCTTCTTGCATCCCAATGAGGGCCACCCATTGGGAAAAAAATTCTTTTCTTGGTCACTCTGGTGCACTCTCCTTAAGCGCCACTTCTTCTGCTTGGTCTTATTGGAGATGCTGTCAGAATTGGCAGAGCTGTGCTCAAATCAGTGGCTGCGTTATTGGTCATAAAGGGCCAGAAAAGGGGATTGAAATGGTGCACAGCCCCATTCCTAAGCCCTCGGTGCAGTGCCTGTGGGATCCCCATCTGTGTCACTGAGGGCTGCGGGATGGGACGTGCTCAGCCCCTCCTGAGTGCCATCAGTTCACATTGCCTTCGTCTTTAGGGTGCACCTGGGGGAAGCTGGATGGCAAAATTCTCCTCTTTGCCCCATCCTCAAATCTTGAAAGAGCAGAGGGAGAGAAAGGGGAGAGCTGTCCCCGCTGAGACATTGCCAGACTGGGAAGCCGCCCCAGTGACAGCCAAGCAGGGACCTTGGGTGAATCCTCTGCTGAACAGCCCCAATTTCAAGGCAGCTCCAGGGATGGAGGCACAAACGGCGGCTGAAGATGGAGAGCGCTCCCATTGGGATTCCATTTCATGATTAAAATCTTACTTCCCATCCTGGGGAGATCCCTGGCACACGGTCCCAAATGTGGGGCTCTGCGATGCCACCCCCAAGGACCAGAGGATGCAGCTGATGCTGAAGGGCTGCACAGCACAGCTCTGCCCCTCTGCTTACAGGAGAGCTGGAAATGTGACCGGAGTGTGGAGAGCTGCAGGAGGAGCCCATGCTGAGGAGCACTTTGCTAATTGCCCTGAGTTCTTCCCTTGAGGACTTTGGGGCTTTTTGGTGAGGGTCCCTTCCCGTTGGTTGCAGTGTTGTCTAACGGGCAGCTCAGGCTCCAGCTGCTGACTTCCAGACCTCTTTATTTGAGCTGAACGCTTGGCAGCAGCTTTGCTCCCGTGATAAACAGAGGAATGAAAGTCCTTTAGCGATCCTGAAGACCTTCCTAAGTGAAAAACCTCCCCATGAAATCCCTCACGTGCTGCTCATCACCCAACCTTATCATCCGTCCCCGGCAGCTCCACACCTCGCCTGCAGGCAGAGCATCTTCGTGCTGCATCGTTAACAACCCGCTTTGTGCCAACCTGCAGCGGCACTCGCTGCCAATTAGCAGCTCCCTCTTGGGCTGTGCGGTGAGAGGAGGATTCGCTGAGCAAAGAACAATAAGAGAGGAGCGATGCCGGCGCTGGGGAGGCTTCATTCGCCCTCTCCCATAGGTGAATTAACCTGCAATGGGACCGTAATGTTATAACACAAAGCAGCGAATGGAAGTCAGCCTATTAAATATCAAAGGGAGCTGGAGGAGCTGGATGGGGATGTGCCCTCGTTAAGCGGGAGCCATTATCCAGGGAAAGAGGGATGGGGCCCTCGGGCAACAAAATCCGTGTTTGAAGTCCCCCAAGCTCACTGCTTTCAGAGCATTAAAATGGTTTCTATTTTGCTGGAGGAGAAAACGAGGCTGGAAGCACAAAGTGGGGAGGGGGGGGGGGGAGGCTGGAGGAACTGGGAGGGTGAGATTCTGTGCCCTTCATTTGTCTCCCCGGATTTATCGTCTCTCTCGCGGTGCCTTCACTTAATTGTCTATCTTGAAAGACCTTGGATAAATCTTCCTTCCCTTTGGGGACTGTTGCTCTCGCTCGGAGTCTGCTTTGTCGGGCGGACGTTTCATCTTCTTTTATTTATAAATACGTCTCATTGCACAGAATTAACGTGGCAGGGCGTGAAAGGAGCTCGGGGAGAGCTCAGTTTCCCCACTCTGCTCTGTTCAGAACATGCACTGAAAGCCGTGTCAAAACGCACTGAAGGCACCACAGGGCTCATCTGCGCCCTTCTCTGCTTAGAGCTGCAGCATCCGCCCCGATTTGGTGAGGAATTGCCCAAATGCTGTGAAATCTGTGCCTAGGGATCGTGTTTCCCAATGGGTCCCGTTGCTGGGGTGGGTAAGCTCTGCGATCCCAGTGCAGGATGCTGCCTGTGCAGAGCATTGCATGGGGTTGGGCCTGTAAACACGTTGTTCTGGGTGTGCTGGTTATGATGGGGAAAGAATATTCCACGCATCTGGAGCGCTCCCCAAAGCCCTGAAGCCCCAGAGCTCTGACACGGGTCAGCCCATGGACTCTGTCACCAACTCGGAAAGGCCTCAGGTTCGTGCTGAGCCCCAAAGCAAGCAGCTCTATATCCAAACCCACAGCTGTGGGAGCTGCAGAGGGGCAGTGCTGATGCAACAGCCCATGGCACAGCCGTTTGCTCTCACACACTGCGTCTGCCAGGCCGTAATTAAGCAGAAAGCGAAACCAAAAGGCTGGGGAGGGATGTGTGCAGCGAGGAGCCGTGCTGGAGGGCTGCGTTTTGGGATGTGTCCTCTCTCCAAAAGGGTTCTGTTGCTCCTTGCTCCTGCAGGCAGTGTGGGGTGGGCTCAGGGGATGAATTGCTCCTCCAAGGGCTGCAGTTCTCTCCGATGAGCACAGAGCCCGCGTGGCATCGCCGTGGCATCTTTAGGACGCTGCCACCAGGGCTTTGGGGAGCAGCTGCTGCCCCACATGAGAGATGTCACAGCACAAACCCTCAGCTCAGCGACAGCTTTACCCCTCAGCCACGTTGGGTGTCATGAAGAGGAAGAACCCACAGTGAGCCCCACACGAGCCGGGTTTGTCAGCTGAGGTGTGACAGCGTCCTTCCTCGGAGCCATGGGAGAGAACAGGCACAGGTCTCCATTCATTTCACTGCTGGAAAAACTTCCCCCCAGCAAAAAAAAATAAAACACCTTCCACCTTTCTATTAAAGTCGGAAGGAGCCAACAGCCGCCTCACCATCGCCAGGCAGGGGTCGTTAAAGTGAAAGCAGCGCTCCAATCACAGCCAGCCCTGCCCACACCGCAGTGCTGCTGTGTCCCAGTCCCGCTCGCTGCCTCTCAGCTGCGTTCACTTAGCTCGGAGGAATCCCTTTGAACGGAGCCCGTATTTCATCCCCAAAGTGACCGCAGCACACCTGGGAGCTGAGGGAGGTGTGCTTTTCTATGCGCTGCGATGCATTCATGCATTGGTGGGAGGGCAGCCCCGTGGTTCCCAGTGCTCCGTGCTGGAATGAAGCCCCTGGAAAGATGGAGGGGGGCACAGCCTTGGAGGATCCCATCATCTGAGCCCTGCCAAAGTCCCAACCTATTTCCTAATGGTACCCCCACAGCTCAGAGCAATGGGACTGCTCTCTTCTCATGCTTTGGCGTTATTGTTCCCTCTGTGTCCCCTCTGCCAGCCTCAAATGCAGCCCTGAGCCCAACACCACGCTGCAGCCCTTCCTCTGCCATCCCTGCACCCATCCCACTGCCACCCCTGCTCCCAGCCCTGCAATATCAGCTCAGCCGGTGCCAGGACGCATTGCGCTGCAAGGGCAGGATATGGTGCAGGTGTGATCTATTCCTCTCCAAGCTCTGCAGAGCCAAAGGGCTCAGCCACTGTGCAAGGAGAAAAACCAGGAGCAAAGTGGGGAGGAAGGAGCTCTGCCCACCCCAGGACCTCACAGCAGCGCCACGTCTCTGCAGACCCCCCTGCCTATGGGGGTCCTCTCCGGTGTCACCCCTTTTGGGCACTGGGTTGGAGAGGGGATGGATCATCATGGGGCAGTGCTGCCTTTCTCGTGGGGATGCTTGGCTACTTTCCTCCTCATTGCACTCCCACAGAGGTGTGTTGGGGTTAAAGCTGCAGCCCTCACCCATTCGCTCCCAGTCTCAGGATCAGCTGCGGGCGCATTTCCCATGCAAGGTCTGGGCAAAGCTGGCAATACGAAACACCCACATAGGAGCTGGCAACCAAAGCCTCATCCCCACTGCCACGGGGTTTGAACAACCCTACAGTGACCTCGGGCTGACCCCATATCTCCCCACAGGACCCCGGGAGCCGACGACCTCCCCCCATCAGCAGCTCCTTGGCAGCCCCTTCCCAACCCAGCGTGTGGGGCTGAGACCCAACCCAGGAGCCGGGCAGGTTTGCTTGGAACCAACGCATCCAGATGGTGCACATCAACTCTCCAAGGAGCAAATTGTCCTGGGATGGAGCAGAGTGCTGTATGGTTCTGCTCTGTGAGCAGCAGCCCCTGCAGTGGGGAGAACACTTTGGGACTGAGCAATGGACTGCCGCCGGGTTCCGTCCCATGCAGCAAACAGCCAGCCCTGCAGAGCAATTCCCCAAAGCAGGACAGTTTTCTGGGGTTTGGGCTTTTTGTTTCCTAAGGAAATGCTGCAGCCGTGGGCACTGCTGTGCGTCCTCCCCATTCCCAATTGCATGCTTGGGTGCTCAGCTGCTTTGGGCATCTGAAGCAGCAAAGCTGAGCGGGGTGCAACCCTAATGAATGGGAGAGGTGTGTTCTGAGCAGCAGCAAGACTTCCCATCAGTGATCCAGCACACCAAAGGACCCAATGGAAGTGACAGTGAGCTCACGTCACCTTTACTTTCCAATAGAACCCTCTATTTCTACGTACAACGTGGGCTCCCCAACCCGGGGAGGTGTGACTGCAGCCAATGGAAAGATGGGAGTGACCTTCAAAAACAGCAAATCCTGTTCAAATTATCGACGGCGCCGCCTGGAGAACGAAGCTGCCTTTGGCAATAGACGTTTTCTTTACAAAATAAAATAAAACATGCTTTAAAAATCAAAGGGAGTCTCTTTGTTAAGGAGAGAGCGGAGCTTTCAACCTTCATTCAGAGAAAAAAAAAGGGTTGGGGGGGTGAAGCATCCTTGTAAAAATGATTAAAACTAATGTTGTCATTCGTAACATTTCCATGGGGATGGTGCAGAGATGTCCATCGTGGGATCCTCAGCCCCCATTTCCAGCTGTTAGGAAACAGCAGTTTGGGGCTTTGGTCCCTGGGCTGATGCTCTCCAGCAGCAAACCCAATGGATTTTGGTGTCAGTTTGGGGTCCCCCTGCCAAGGCTGAAGGGTTGGGGTCCAGGCCGTACTGGGGGCCCAAAGGAAGAGGGAAGGAAGCTGTTTGTTGGGGCACCTCCTCCAACGGCTGCACCCACAGATAGAGCCTGGGCTATAGGGCACCATGGCACCGAGTTTGGGTTGGGGGTAAAGCCCAGGCAACATCCCCTCTGCCTGCTTTGAGCTGTACCCATAATGGTGGCCCTCGGTGGCTTCAATGTGGCACGAACCCACCTGGGATTCATGGGGAGAAAGGGGGCTGAGGACGGGGATGGAGGCAATGGGGCTGCAAGGCTCTGTGCAGGGAGGAGATGGGGTGCAGTGAGGGGTTGTAGGGTCAGCCTGGCGTGTGACCTTGGGTTGGGGACACACTCATGCATCCCAACGCTGGACAAGCAGCAGCTCCTGCCCCTCGCCCCCAGGGATGGAGGAACAGCATCCAACCCCAACGGACTCCAGAGAAAACAAGGAGGGCTTTGGGGTGCTCTGCAACCCACTGCGTTGTGTTGTCCCCCTCCTGTCCCCATGCCACAGAGGACACCCACAGTGCATAAGAGCGCAGTGACACAGTGACTTCTCCCCTCATCACCCACCCCATCTCACACCCTCTCCCAAAGCTCCGGGCAGTTTGAAACAATTAAATGTTTATTCTTCCAAGATCTTTTTTTTTTTTTTTTTTTTTCTTTTTTTCTTTCTTTTTTTTTTTTTCTTTTTTTTTTTTTTTTTTAATACAAAATTTCCTCCCTGTGCCTGCAGATGGAGCCTGGCTGCCACCTGAGCTCAGCACCCCATCCATCCCCTTCTCCCCAGTCCTAACTGTCCACAAACCCTGCTGTGACACCCAGAGCCCAATGGGGAACACAGGGAAGGATGAGGCTCCTGGGGTGAGGATGCTCTGTTGCATTATGAGAGGGGAAGAAGGCAAATCCAGATGGATGCAGCACTTGGGGAGGCCTGACTCCACACTTCTGCCATGCCAGTACAACCCAGATGGGGAACTCTGGGGGTCCCTGGGGAGCTGAGCTCCAAGCAGAGGGTGGCCAGGACTGGATCTGATCTCAGCTGGAGAAGCGGGTGCAGTCACTGGAAGGTGGGCACCGGGTGCCACTTCCTCCAAGGGGACACTGGAAGACAGCCAGGGGGACGGCAGGGACACAGATCCTCAGGCCAGCGGGTTGCTGGAAAGGGCTCAAGGCACCTTGGTAATGTCCACACACACACATCCACACACACACAGGTGTTTGTTCCCAAAATTCCCAAGGAAAGAAGAGTACATAAGGTTCACATTAGCACATCTCATATGTATATAGTGCAAATCAGAGCCCCAGCACCAGAGGGTTTGCTCTCTGGTTAGTGGTTAAGATGTCCCACGGGTGCAATCCTGGGCACTGCAGGCACTCCAGCCTTTGCTCTTCCCCAGCTGCAAAGCAATGGGTGCATCATCCAATGCTTTCCAAACCCTTCCTGTGCAGAACGAGGTCACAGCCCATAGCACTGGCACTCTTGCTCCCACCTTGTACCCTACCGGAGAGGAAGAGGAGCACTGGGGAGGCCTTTGAGAGCCTGTCCCTCTCAAGCAAGACAGAGGGCTGCTGCTCCAAGGCACAGCTGACTGCAGATGAGCTCTGGGTGCAGTTCTGATGGTGTGGCCACAACATCCATCCCAACACCCACCCGTTCCCCAAACATGAGGAAGATCTCAGGAGAAGGGCAGGTCTGCACCAGAGGGCCGGCGGCCTCTTGCACATCCCCAAGAAAGATTTCAGGTTCTGAAGGTTGGGGATTGATTGCAGGCACAGTGTAGGATGGCAGCACCGTGCTGTGCAGAGGGAGGTTGATGTTTTCCATCTGTCCCGAGCAGGAGGCCATCTCCAGGGTGGCTGCAGGAGCATCCTTTCTTGGATGCGTGGCAGCCAAAGGTCCAGCCCCCTTCAGGACTGTGACTCAGGGAGTGAGTGGCAAATGGGAAGCCAGGAGTGAAGAGCGAGCACTGGGCTCAGGAAGAGTCCAACCACGTCCTGGAAGCAGGGGAGCAGAGAACATCACCGCTCATCACTGGTTCATGGGCTCCTCCTCCTCCATAGGCTCATCTTGTGGCCTGGAGAAATACAGCAACGTGAGATGAGACCTGCTCTTCCCAACACAACACATTCTTTTCAGCACCGAGAAATCACCTGGCACATCCAGCTTCTAGTCCTGCTGCCCAGGATGACAGGGTTACAGGACCAGAGCTCCCAGTGGAGAGAATGGGCTCAATATCCACCTCCCACTCCCTGAGACCAGTTTGCCTCCAGCATCATCCAGAGCTTCCAGCAGCTCACCGGGCTGTGGGACACCAACCCCTGCTGCCACCCCTGTGGCACCAAGCATCCCTGAAGCCCAGAGCTTGGCACACTGTGGGCCACCTGCACGTTCCAGGACTGATGAAGGGCATTACCTCTTCTCCACCATCACAGCCACCGAGAGGGAGGCCAAGGCTGTGACCGTCTCCACCTCTTCTGCCTCGTGGTGCTGAGCCTCCAGGAAGGAGCAGCCCAGCTTGGAGGCGAAGCGCTGCACAGCCACCCAGTATTTACCTGCAGGGGAAGCAAAGGTCAGGACAGATGTTGGGACAGGGGTGGCCTAGGTGGCTTTCCATGTGAATGCATGCAAGGGGCATCATCCCCCCCTCCAGGGAGGAGGAGGAGGAGGATGGAGGAGGGTTCCACCAAAGTGCTTCAAGCAGTATTCCCTGCGTGGCTTTCCCTGGACAGAGGAGGAAATGGCAAAGCTTGGGCCATCCATGCTAAATCATCCTCCCAGCTGTGGGACACTCACTCTGGACCTGGATCACCGCTTCCAAGGAGCGCACGGCGTTGGCATTGGGCTTCTGCCGCATGCTTTCTTCTGGGAGAGGGTCCAGCTGCCAAGGGGAGAGAAGGGGGGGGGGTCAAAGGAAAAGAGCTGCAGCCAGGGCTGGGCTCACAGCCACAACCCCTCCTTCCTGCTCCCATCGCTCCCAATGCACCCAACAGGTCCCAACAACCAGGCTGGGAGCGCAGATTCTCCAAAGCTCCACTACAGGGGGGACACAGCCCCCTCCTGGGGGGTCCTGGCTCTCACCTCATTGCCCAGCAAGGCTGACACGCAGGCTTCGGATGCATCGCAGATGGCTGTGAGGTCGTGGCCTCCTTCCAGTGCCAGGACGATGGCTCCCCCAGCCAGGCTCATCAGCTGTTTGGTCATGTAGCCAAAACCTGCCCAGGAAATCCAAGGAGCAGCCATCAGCCTCCCTGCCCAACGCAGTGGGGAAAGAGCCCCCTCTGCTGTGCCAGAAAACCTCAGAGCTGTCCCTGTGCTCTGTGAGGAGCTGCCAGCCCCAGAGCCCAGTTGGGCAATGGGAAGAGCTCACGGTGCTGCTTGCACCTCCTTACATTTAGCAGAGACTTTGTAGCCGCCCAGGGGTGGTGGGTGGCCATCAGCTGCATCGAAGCCAGCTGATACCAGCACCACATCAGGGGAGAATTCGTGTGCGATTGGCATCACCACTGTCCTGTCAGGGTGAAAAAGAACAAGTAGTAAGAGGTGTTGAGGGGTGGCTTGGCCTGAAGATGGGGAAAATGCAGAGGAATGCAGAAAGCAGTACCTGAAAGCCGCCAGATACTCAGGGTCACCCATGGGGGGGTCAAGGCCTCCAGTCCAGGCTATGTTGACATTAAATCCCTCACCAGGGCCAGCACCAACCTGGGGGAGAGCAAGGATGATGGTGAAGGGCTGGATGTGGCCTGCAGGGATTCATTCTCCACCCATGCATGGGTCAGATCCCCTCTCCATCCTCATAACCATCAGCAAAGGGCAGGCAGTCCCATGCTTCACCATGTCCTACACTCTGGGAATAGGAGACCCCAACCCTGCATTAAGGCAAAGCAATGGAAACCAGCTTCCGTGGAGACCTCTGCCTGGTGCTGGAGGGGCTGGATACTTCCTTGGGGTCTCCCACTTGCAGGACAGCCCCAGCACTGAACCAAGGGGCTGCCCCAGAGCAGAGCTGCATGGATCTTGGGGTCTGTCTGTGCTTTTTACCTCATCAGCAGCCCCGCTGCCAGGGAAGAAGTTTCCATCGTCGTGACGATGCAAAGAGATGTAGAGAACATCGGGGTCCCTGTAGAAGATCTGCTGGGTCCCATTGCCGTGGTGAACATCCTACGAGGGTAAAAATGGTGTGAGGGCTCCTTTTTGCAGACTTGAAGCTGTCCTGCAGCCCATCTGCTAAAAGCATCTCGGTCTCTGCCCTGTTTCACGCTCCCCTGTCTCAGATCTGGTCCCATTCCCCCATCCTGACATGTCAGGGAGATCCCAGCCACGTTCCTACAGCCAGTAGAGGATTCTCTACTCTCAGATCTAGCCCCAAATCAGAGCTGGGATGTCCTGGGGAGGCACAAGAACCTGCTGGGGGACAGGAGCGACTTACCCAATCCACTATGAGGATCTTGTTGAGTTTCCCTTTCTGCTGCAGCTGCCTGGCGGCAATGGCCACCGAGTTGAAGAAGCAGAACCCCCTGCAAAGAGGGAGGTGGAACTGATCAGCACCATGACCCCCTGAGCACCCTTCCCACACCAAAGGATGGGCTCTGCCTCCCTTCCCCCCTTGGTCTGGGTACAGAAGGGTCCTGGGGCTGTTAATAGGGCACAATTAGTGTCATCACCCCTTGGAGGACCCTGTGTCGACCTGGATTTTGGGGCTTCCCCTACACCACCCCTTTGGGAATGGGTTCTTACATGGCAGTGGATGGATCTGCGTGATGTCCGGGCGGCCGCACCACAGCAAAACCATTCTGGGGACAAAAAAATCCATGAGGATATCCATCACTGCTGCCTCCAAAATCACACCCCAGCAAGCCACTCCTGTTGCAGGGACACTCAGTGCCAGACCGGTGGGACCTTCAGTCCCCTCAGGCCAATCTCCCTACCTTCAGCTCCCTGCTGGCCACTTTGAAGGCCAACTCGGTGACGCTGCCTGCGGCCCAGCGGGCTGCATTGGAGGAATGCAGCTCATTCCAGATGGTATCACTGTCCACCTGCAAGCAAGGGAACAGTCAGACAGGGATGGGGACAGGGGACCTGAGCTGGGGAAGCCACACTCTCTGCCAGTCACCCTGCTCAGAGGATGAAGTCTGGGCCACCCTGCACACATGGGGCAAGCTCCTCAGCTCCACGGTGGCCACTTGGGGACTGCAGTCAGGGTAACAGCTCCTCGCCCTGTTCCCCAGGAAAAGCTCTGCACGTGGAGCAACTCACTCTGCACCCAGGGGCTAGAAGGAGTGACTGAGAAAACGCTCGTTACCT
>NW_024884554.1:0-37072 GCF_019232065.1 Centrocercus urophasianus
CTCCCCATTCATAAGTTAATTCGTCAGCTAGAGAGCCAGGGAGTGATCAGCAAAACTCACTCGCCTTTTAACAGCCCCATATGGCCAGTGCGTAAAGCCAGTGGAGAGTGGAGGCTGACGGTGGACTACCGTGGCCTGAATGAAGTCACACCCCCACTGAGTGCTGCTGTGCCGGACATGTTAGAACTCCAATATGAACTGGAGTCAAAAGCGGCCAAATGGTATGCCACCATTGACATTGCTAATGCCTTCTTTTCCATTCCTTTGGCCAAAGAATGTAAGCCACAGTTTGCTTTCACATGGAGGGGCATTCAGTATACCTGGAACCGTTTGCCCCAGGGGTGGAAACGCAGCCCGACCATTTGCCATGGGTTGATCCAAACTGTATTGGAACAGGGCAGTGCTCCTGAGCACCTGCAGTACATTGATGACATTGTTGTGTGGAGCAATACAGCAGAAGAAGTCTTCACGAAAGGAGAGCGAATAATCCAAATTCTTCTGAGTGCTGGTTTTCTGTTAAGCAAAGCAAAGTGAAAGGACCTGCTCAGGAGATTCAGTTCCTAGGTATAAAGTAGCAAGATGTCTGTCGTCGCATTCCTGCAGGTGTGACTGCCCTCCTCAGGAAGGAAGTCTTAAAGGTGCAGGAGCAGTCTCTCCCCCTGTGCTGTAAGTTGAGCTGAGGGAGACGATGACCGATGTGGGTGAACAGGGAACTTTTTCTGAAGTTCCCGAAGAAAAGGATTCTAACTGCTGTGGAAAAAGTGACGGGCAAATCAACGAGAGTACGAAGATGTTGTTAGGATGTGCGGAGAGAAAAATAGAAAGGCAAAAGCCCCGTTTGAACTCAACTTGGCTGCTGGGGTAAAAACGAACAAAAAACTTTTTTACATACATTAACAGTAAGATGAAGGCTAAGGGAATCTCCATCCTTTCCTGGATGCGACAGGGAACATGACCACTTAGGTTCTCAGTGCCATCTTTATTTGTGTCTTTAAAAGTCAGACTAATTATCTTTGGGGTATTCTACCCCCTGACCTGAAAGTCTGGGGTGGGGAACAAAATCAACTCCCCGTGATTCGGGTGGAAACAGTCAGAGACCCACTACTCCACCTGGAGTGTTACAAGTCCATGGGGCCAGATGGGATCCACCTGAGAGTGCTGAGGGAGCTGGCAGAGGTGATTTCCAAGATGCTTTATACCATCTATAAGTGTTCCTGGTCAACCAGAGAGATCCCAGAGGGTTGGAGGCTTGCCAATGTGACTCATATCTACAAGAAGAGTCGTAAAGAAGATCTGGGGAACTACAGGCCTGTCAGCCTGACCTCGGTGCCAGGGAAGGTTATGGAGCAGATCATCTTGAGTGTGATGTGTGTGCGGGACAACCAGGGGATTGGGCCCAGCCAGCATGGGTTCACAAAAGGCAGGTCTTGCTTGACCAACCATATCTCCTTCTGTGATCAGGTGACCTGCCTGGTGGATGAGGGAAAGGCTGTTGATGTAGTCTTCCTGGACTTTAGCAAAGCCTTTGACACCATCTCCCACAGTATTTTGCAGAAGCTGGTAGCCCATGGCTTGGACAGGTGCACTCTTTGCTGGGCAAGGAACTGGCTGGAGGGCCGGGCCCAGAGAGTGGTAGTGAATGGAGTTAAATCCCACTGGTAACTATTCACAAGTGGTATTCCCCAGGGGTTGGTATTGGGGCCTGTCCTCTTCAATATATTTATTGATGATCCAGATGACGGTATTGAGTGCACCCTCAGTAAGTTTGCAGATGACACCAAGCTGGGAGGAAGTGTTGATCTGCCTGGAGGTAGGATGGCCCTGCAGGAGGATCTGGACAGGCTGGATCACTGGGCTGAGGCCAATGGGATGAGGTACAACAAGGCCAAGTGCCAGATCCTGGATTTTGGCCGCAACAACCCCAGGCAATGCTACAGGCTTGGTGCAGAGTGGTTGAAAGACTGTGTGGAAGAAATGGACATGGGGGTATTGATTGTACTGATTGATGCTTGGCTGAACATGAGCCAGCAGTGTGCCCAGGTAACCAAGAAGGCCAATGGCATCCTGGCTTGTGTCAGAAATAGTATTGCCAGCAGAAGCAGGGATGTGATCATCCCTCTGTACTTAGCCCTGGTGAGGCCGCACCTCAAGTACTGTGTCCAGTGTTGGGCCTCTCACTCCAAAAAAGACATTGAGGCCCTGGAGCATATCTAGATAAGGGCAACAAAGCTGGTGAGGGGTCTGGAGCACAAGTCTTATAAGGAGCGGCTGAGGGAACTGGGATTGTTTAATCTGGAGAAGAGGAGGCTCAGAGGAGTCCTTATCGCTCTTTACAACTACCTGAAAGGAGGTTGTGGCGAGGTAGGGGTTGGCCTCTTCTCCAGTGTAACTAATAATAAATAGGATGAGAGGTAATGGCCTCAAGTTGCACCAGGGGAGATTCATGTTGGATATTAAGAAAAAACTTGTACTTCTGTTGAATAATGAAAATAACATTTGTTGTCGTTATTAGTGATATTTTCTGTCTGCTCGTTCTGAGACTGCAGCTGCAGGTGGTGCTGCAGGCAGAGCTGTTGTGAATTGGTGAGTTACTTGAAGTGAAAGCCTTAATGCCTGCCTGCACCCGTGGCTCTGCAGCTGGCTCACTTCAGTCAGCTAGCCTTTGTGAGGCTTTGTGCTCCCAAAGGTCAAGTTTCTTTTCCTTGGGTCTTTCAGAAGGAGCATAGTTTTTCTTCATGACCACTCCCAACATTGTGATGGAAAAATCTAAATGGAATAGATCTGTAAGCATTAGAGTTCAGCAACTGTAGGAAATCTCAGGGAATTGCTGTCCTTCAATCTGGGATTGATATATTTATACTTAAAAAAAAAAAAAAAAATTGAGGGGAGGTTATATGGGCTGCTTTTTGGCTGGTTGCTTTTTTTTGTTTGTTTGTTTGTTTTTGTGTGTGTGTGTTTTTGTTTTGGAGCTCATTTATAGGTTCTTACAGAGTAAGAGTGTACCTGTGCAATGCAAATTCGAGACAACTTCAGTATCTTACAGCTTTTTCCTTCCCTACCCTGATAATTTATCAACATGTAACATGACGGCTTATCTTGCAAGCTAAGACTGGCATTAACAGTGTGTGGTGGCGTATCACAGAAAAGCTCACCAAGTGTGAAATAGGGAAAGAAAAGAGACAGCTAAAGGTAGCTCACTGACTAGCACGGAATTGTGTTAGAGTTAACTGAAAACACCAGAATAATGATAGAAAGTACGCACACTTAATTCCGCATACTGTTCTTGTTCCTTCAACTGCAAATTTAGTGAACTATGTTGATAATGTTTGCTCTGGCTTGAAATATAGGTACTCTCTTGTAAATGTTTTACTGAAAAAATTTATCTGCATAACTTGGGGCTTAGCTGCTTCTGAGTGCCAAAGTGCTACTGTTTTTCAGGTCCTGAGATCATGAGCAAGCTGGCTGGTGAGTCTGAGAGCAACCTGAGGAAAGCCTTTGAAGAAGCTGAGAAGAATGCTCCTGCCATCATCTTCATTGATGAACTGGATGCCATTGCTCCAAAGAGAGAGAAGGTAAAAATAGCCTGTATGGGAGTTAAAGAAGTGCCTATGCACCCTTTTTGCTAACAGTTGGCATGAATCTCTGAGTATAGGGTAAAGATGCAGTTAACTTAATGCTTTATTTCAGTCAGGCGTGAGAGGAATTGTATACAGTTCACAATGTTTCTTAACAGCTTGTGGCTGTAATGTCTGTCTGCTCTGGTGCAACACTAATTTCTGGTCTGTGCTGTAGAGTTTTTAGTCTAATCATTTTTTTTCTCTCTGTAGACACATGGAGAGGTGGAACGTCGCATAGTATCTCAGCTGTTGACTCTTATGGATGGACTGAAACAGAGGGCACATGTGATTGTTATGGCAGCTACCAACAGACCTAACAGCATTGACCCAGCGCTCAGGCGGTTTGGTAACTAGGATTGTCATCTCTGTTTTGTGTTTTGGATACTTTATTACAGACTATGCTTCAGGGCCCTTGGAAAGATTGAGCAGAAATTGATATTAAACATCTGTGTGTTTCATAGACTGTGACTTTTCTCCAGCTACTTGTTTGAAATCAATTTCTAGGCTTCCAGACTTTTATATCATTTTCTGTCTTATTAGGTTAGAACTTGTAGAAATAACAAAATATTTTGAAATTGTGTAGTAGCCTCTGTTAGGTGAGTAAATAGCTGCTTGAGGGGATGTTCATGCTTCAGGTTGTAGAATTCTCTGACTTCTCTTATTGGTGAGGATCCTGATGGTTTTCAAAACTCTGCAGTGTGAATGTCTGGTGTATGAGCAGTTGGTAAAGTCTGTAATAGCAAAAAAGTCAAGTTTGCAGGAGAAAATGGCATCTTCAGTATGCAGAGGCATGACTAGAAATAAATGATAGACATGGGTACCTTAGTTAATATTGCAGTGGCAGTTTTTACTTTTCACCATTTGGGTATTGATGAGTAATGCAGAAAGTTCTGAAAAACTAAATGTCTTGGAATTTGCAAAGTCTTACGCTGAGGACGCAAAGACAGAAGTAAGCAAAAATGTCTTGTGGTATGTTGGTTAGGGAAAGCATATTTTTCTACAAATGAGGCTTGGAAAAAGTTACTAAATCAGTAATACTCTGCTTGAACTGAAGTTAATACAGTATTATTTTCCTAAACAGCTAAGGCCTTTCTTCCTTCTCTGATCTGACTCTGCAACTATGCCGATATATTCTGTAGAGAATATCAAAGCTGTGGTGTTTTCTGAAATTGTGTGTTTGTGGCTTGTCATTATGTTGCTCAGTCAGAGGAAAACAGCAACTGCAGCTTCTTTGGTTTACATAATCAGCAGCTCATCGTGTTCTGTACTCCCCAGGTCGTTTTGACAGAGAGGTAGATATTGGTATCCCAGATGCAACTGGGCGCCTGGAAATCCTGCAGATCCACACAAAAAATATGAAACTGGCTGATGATGTGGATCTGGAACAGGTGAGTAGCATGCTATTGGGAAAGCTTGTCTCTGCAGATGAATGTTCCTGATGCTGTGTTTTGTAGTGGAAATGTTGTGACTTTGCCCTTGCAGAGTGCTTGCCTGTATGCTTATGAGTCAGTCAGTGCTTTGCTTTCAGGTGGGAAACGAGACCCATGGACACGTTGGTGCTGACTTGGCTGCTCTTTGCTCAGAAGCTGCTCTTCAGGCTATCAGAAAGAAGATGGATCTCATAGATCTAGAAGATGAAACCATTGATGCTGAAGTGATGAACTCCCTGGCTGTGACCATGGATGACTTCAGGGTAATGCAAGAGTGCCCCTCTTCTAGGTGCAGCGTCTAATTACTTATTTGAAATGTGTGAACATGATGTAATAACATAATGTCATTTATTCTAATGGTAGTGGGCTCTGAGCCAGAGCAACCCTTCTGCTCTTCGAGAGACTGTGGTGGAGGTGCCACAAGTTACCTGGGAAGATATTGGTGGCCTAGAAGATGTAAAGAGAGAACTCCAGGAGCTTGTACAGGTAAGGGTTTCCAACAGATTTTTTGCCTAGTCAGTATAAAAAGTAATGATGGTAATAAAATACAGAACCTCTTCATATTCTTGTTCAGGCTGTGAACAGGGTAAACACAGAGGTTCTTATGGCAATTGCTTGTAACAGAGTGAAAATACCGCAGTGTACCATCTTAGTGAACTTAGAGAGAGGAAGGTGCTAGGAAGCAACATCAGGCTTTCCTTAATAGAGTCTACAGTGACATCTTTGCATGTAGCACAAAACCCACCAGAAACGGCAGTAGTTCTGCTTCTCTTAAGCAGAGACCAGCAATGGGACCACTGCCGAGAATTCTTTTATGTGGTGGCTTTATCTGCTAGAAGGTGGATAAAGATTCTCATACAGTAAGCCTCCAGAGGGGTTTCCTATCAGCACTGGCATAGGGACAGAAGAAAAGTAATAGTGAAGCCTCTTATGAATAGAGACAAAAAGTCATGAATTATCTGTGGAAATGTCTGGTGTTTGTTTTTGATACATCTCTGCTTTCAGTTAGCACTGTAGAGACACCCTATGACTTAAAATAAACAAATACATAAAAAATTCCAACTTCATTCTGTTAAATCACCTAGCTCTGATCTTGTTAAAGATCATAGAGTCATAGAATCACAAGGTTGTAAAGGACCTACTAGATCATCTAGTCCAACCGTCACCCATTACCACTGCTACCACAAGCCTCTAAACCATATCTTGTAACTCCTCATCCAGACACCTCTTGAACACTGCCAAGGACGGTGACTCCACCACCTCCTTGGGCAGGCCATTCTAGTGCCTGACCACTCTGAGATAAAAAGGTTTTCCTTATGTCTAACCTAAACCTCCTCTGGTACGACTTGCGGCCATTTCCTCGGGTCCTGTTTGTTGCCTGGGAGAAGAGGCCAAACCCCTCCTCATCACAGCCTCCCTTCAGGAAGTTGTAGAGTGCAACGAGGTCTCCCCTGAGCCTCCTCTTCTCCAGACTAAACAATCCAAGCTCCCTCAGCCGGTCTTCATATGACTTGTGCTCCAGACCCCTCACCAGTTTCATTGCCCTTCTCTGGACACGCTCCAGGGGCTCAATGTCTTTCTTGTAGTGAGGGGCCCAAAACTGGACACAATACTTGAGGTGCGACCTCACTAGTGCTGAGTAGAGGGGAATGATTACTTCCCTGCTCCTGCTGGCCACACTATTTCTAATACAGGCCAGGATGCTGTTGGCCCTCTTGGCCACCTGGGCACACTGTCAGCTCATGTTCAGCCGAGCATCAACCAACACCCCCAGGTCCCTTTCCTCTTCACAGTCATCCAGTCACTCATCCCCAAGCCTATAGTGCTGCATGGGGTTATTGTGACCAAAGTGCAGGACCCAGCACTTGGCCTTGTTGAACTTGATCCTATTCATCTCAGCCCAGCGATCCAGCTGATCTAGATCCCTCTGAAGGGCCTCCCTACCCTCAGGCAGATCAACATCACCTCCCAGCTTGGTGTCATCTGCAAACTAACTGAGGGTACACTCAATCCCCTCATCTAGGTCATCAATAAAGATATTAAACAAGATGGGCCCCAGTACCGACCCCTGGGGAACACCACTTGTAATGGGTCGCCAGCTGGACTTCACTCCATTAGCCACTACCCATTGGGCATGGCGCTCTATCCAGTTCCTTACCCAAAGAAGGATATACCTGTCCAGGCCACGGGCAGCCAGTTTCCCCAGGAGAATACTGTGAGATACCGTGTCAAAGACTTTGCTGAAGTCTAGGTAGACTACATCAACAGCATTTCCCTTGTCTACCAGTCTGGTCACCCAGCCATAGAAGGAGATGAGGTTGGTCAATCAAGACCTTCCTTTCATGAACCCATGCTGACTGGGCCTCATCCTTTGGATACCATGCACGTGCTGCGTGATCTCACCCAAGATGATTTGTTCCATAACTTTCCCTGGTACTGAGGTCAGGCTGACAGGCCTGTAGTTCCCTGGATCCTCTTTACAGACCTTCTTGTAGGTGGGAGTCACATCGGCAAGCCTCCAATCCTCTGGGACCTCTCCAGATAACCAGGAGTGCTGGTAGATGGCAGAGAGTGGCTTGCATTAGAGTGCACTGTGCACCAGTGTCCACCAGGGCCTTATATTTCCATGATTCTGATGTGCCAGGTCATCTAATCCACACAGTCCAATAAACTCTATTATCCCTTTCCCCCCCCGGCTGGGGGCAGGGCCCCTCTATTTGTTACCTCTGTTGTCTGCAGCAACTGGAGCAATCACCTTTTTGGAGAAGTTCACCTTGGTGGTTGATTTGTCTTGTAATTCTTTTACCCGTGCTTGAACTGCAGGAGTAGGTTGTTTATGCCACTTCTTCATATCTTCTCCATGGTCATGTAGATAACACCACAAGGCAAAACGTGACGTGGTCTTACTGTTGTCACTTGCTTGAGCAGGAGGACATCTTCTTTTGATAGCTGAGATGTTGGATGACACCGGCTAGGAGGAAACCAATTTTTTCAGCCCCTCCAGTAGGCTGTTTTGGGAATTGTGGCCTCCATTGGATATATCTGTTACCACCATGGTTCCATCAGCATTATGCAAGGTTGATAGTTTGTCTGTTATATCTTCTTGTTTGCTTTTCATTCTGTTCATCTTTTCAGCTACTTTTTCAATAGCTGAAACACAAGCTTGTAGAGGGCTTAAATGTAACTCAAAGTCTTGAAGTTTATTAACCAATTCATTTTTAAGGGGTCTTCTTTCCCCTCTGCCATACATTGCTGCAAATGTACTGGCGTACCTTTCTGGTGCAGTCTTTGTGAATGTACACCACATGTTTGGTGTACACCTGACTCTCTCAGGATCATGCTCTTGGTCTGGATCATCAGGAATGAAATCAGGGTGTTGCATTTCCACATCATTTCCACATACCATTAAAACAGTTTCTCACAGTGCCTTCAAAACGCACAAATCAAACAATACATTTCCTCAACTTCCACAAACACCCAGCACTTGGTCTCATGATTAGGATACTCAATTATAAAACTGGTCCCATTACTCCATTTACGTTCCTGGTTTCTTATTCAATATTCCCCCTGGCTCACCAACAATGTTTCTCCAGTGAGCCAAAATACAACCCAGGGGGTCTTCTCATATCACTTTAGACACCCCTTGTTCCATAACAGCCTCATACACAACGTAACATAACACTTTCACAACACAGACATTTAACAATCACACAGACAGTGACAACAATCAGTACAATTTATCCTCAGGACCCTTCCTCTCTCTGCCTCCCTCCAGAGCCCAACCTTCCCTCTGTATTCATTTCCTACACTTGCGTAGCTGCCCACCTCCTTCTCCAATAAACAACATATCAATGATAAACATCATTTCCATCCATGAGTAGAAATTCGGCCCTAGAAATTGATCTAATTGTTCTGCTACACTTATAGGATCCTCAGTTAAGGAATTCTTCTTGAAACTCCTAACTTCTCTTGTAGTAAAAACAGCAGGCATTACCATACCCTATTTCCCTTTGACCTAGACTTCCTTAAGAGGATGAAGTGAAGTGTTAGTAAGGTTAGTATTAGAGAAAGGAAAACTGTTCAGGTCTCATTTGCATTACTCCAACTTCCTCAGTAATCGAGAGTGCATCCTCTCTCCAGGACCTGCACAGATCAGCAGCACCCACTTTCCTCCTCTGGAGGGGTCACTGCTGCTTAAGAAATTGCACTGCTTTAGAAATTGAAAAATGGGGGGGAAGTTACCTAAGGGATCCCATTTATGATCTTTCTGCTTCTCTTTCCTATTTCCTTTGAACTTGGACTCCTTGCGAGGAACATTTCTTTACTTCTTGCACTCATTAAGCGACCTAAGCCAATTCTGTTTCAGAAAAAGGAGTCTTACTGTTTACATATAAATACAAAGTCTGATAGGCCCAATTTTCTTCAGACTCCTATTTTGGTCAAAATAATGATTTTCCCTGTAGTGGCTCTCTACTGTATACAGTATTTAAACATTTTTTCCCTGTTCTTTTCCTAGTTTTGGGATTATTTTCCAATTTTGAAGCACAAGGGGCTGGCTCTCTCTAGGCACCATTCCGGGGACCTTTTTCCCCTGCTCTCGGGAACTCCTATTACCCATCCCTCCAGAATGCTACTGTGAACTCCCCAGCTCACAGGTTACCACACTCTGATTCTCGGATTTTGGGCCCAATCCCTCAGGAGTACTAGACTCCTATCTCGGATTAATAGGGGTGTACTGCTGGCACTTCATCAAGTGCACAGGGTACCACACACCAACAGTTCCCTCCCGAGACTCTTCCTTTCACCAACACAGCCGCTTCGTCCGTCCCTGGCCGTGCCCCTCACGGGACAGCGGAACCGCAGGTCGGGACTCAGCACTCGCTTCGCACTGACAGCGCGTCTCAGTCACACACACTCAAGAGTCTCAACCGACCCCCAAGGAAAGAGTTAAATACCCTTACCTTGGTCCGTGCACGAAGTTACCGGGTCGCAATGGCCAACACCCGTGCCTGCCTGCCCCTTGGCTTTCACAGAGCCCGTCCTTTATGTAACAGTCTCGGTTTTTTATCGGCCGTACCAAGGAGTCACCTCACCACCCAGACAGGACCGCTGAAATCAGCGGGGTGCACCTATCCTGTGCAGGGCAGTAGGGAAACTCCCAAAGAGGCGATAATAATCCCGGACGAGCCCCCAAATTGTTGGAAATAATCCAAGTCATGTTGTCAGGACGGTATCTCTGATAAAAGCAGAATTTATTCGCGATTGCAATGGCGGGCGTCCCGCAAGCCGGAGCGCGCCTATGGACACATCATGACAGCCTTTAGACCCTGTTTTCTCCCCCTTGCCTTCCCCCTCCCCTGTTTCCCCACTGGCTGGGTACTCCAGGTTCACAATCTTATCAGAAGGTTTACATTTGTTATTTACTTGTTAATTTATTTGTTATTGGGTGCCAGTCAGTAGTCATCCTGTTGTTTCCAAGATGTCTCGGTGCTCTCCTTGTCCTACTGATGTGGTGATTTTCTTTAAAGTCATCATTAAACAAAGAGCACTGGGGGATGATGTCAGGCCTTCCCAATGTTTCTTCAGGCGCTTCCTCGGGCATGCCATGGCTTGTTCTCTGGTTTGCTCTCGTGCAGGATATTCTTGCAGTGTGTATGACAAAATATACATATATACACCTATATACAGAGTGTGCATTCCTGGGAAGGTTTGTCTAGAGCATAAGTGATGTAAACTTATCAGAGATCTTCCCCAAGTTAAGTAGAGGGACTCCCAAAAAGAATTATGATAGCAGAGATCATATAATATAATATTATACAATTCTAATGCAGAAACAACATTTGATTCCCACAAGGGCTATGTAGCATTTCCACCACAGCATATTCTCTCAAATAACGGATGCCTTCTTCTATATCAGCCCATTTCTTTTTCTCAGGCATCAGATCGTCTTTGAAGGGGTATCTTTCTTTTACAGCTAACAACATCCGCTTCCAGAGGGTGAAGGCCTGGTTCTGGCATGTACCAATGCCTCTGTCAATGGCTGAGTCCCTAGCAATGCCAACCAGTTGGCGAGCTTCTCTACTATCTAGCCACACACTGTTGGCCCCATTGTCCCAGCATCAAAGTAACCAAGTGGCAATAGGCTCGTTTGGGTGACGTGAGAAATCTTTTCTCAGACTTCAAATTTCATTCATTTACAGAGATCGATCAACAGTGGTAACAATATCTTGCTCACCTCTTCCTCTTTCAGGACTTCTTGTTGCCCTCGTAGGCGTTGGTGACCGTGGTCTTACTGAGGGCCCCTCCCCTGGACTCAGGGGTGCTTCTCTTAGATCTCAGAGCCGCAAGCAAGCAGGTAGCAGGAGGAAGTCGCAGAGCCAATCCAGAAGGAAGCTGCAGGACTTAAGTAGCAGGCCCAGGAGAGTCCATCAGCATGCAGGAATTCCATAGTGAGGAATCTGATGGCAGACATCTTTGTTCTTCAGCATCGTGGTAGAGCGCAGACCAAGTCCAGGAGGGAGAGAGGCAGGTCATGAGGCTTCTCATGTCAGAAACCTCTTCTTCATGAGGAATCTGTTGCCAGAAAACCTAAATCTCATGATTGTAGGTTCCCATTTTATCCTTCTTCTTTTTCTGCCCATGTGACATCCCTGGGCGCTTGGGCAAGAGTTATGTGAGTACCCCCCTGAGATGGCCATCTTCCTCGAGATAAGCCCACACAAAAGACCACTTCACGGCCATTAAGCTGCAGCTTCTCTCTCTCTCTCTCTCTCTTTGCTCCTGGCCTTGTCTATCTGTGTCCCTCAGACAAAGGATTTCACAAACCTTGACCAGGTCTTGTCCATCTGTGTTCTCCAGACAAAGGATTTCTCAACCCTTGCCCAGGACTTGCTTGGACTTGTTCATCTGTGTCCCCAGCAAGCTTTGAGACAATGATGTAAAAGAATAATCTCTTACACTCACACAGTTTGGAGGGTGTCCCATTCAGATTGGAGGGTGTCGAGTTTGAATTAAAGGGAGTCTCGCTCGGATTCAAAGGCATCTCGAGATTGGAGATTCCTTCTCTCAGCTCGGAGATTTTCCCCTTTGGCTTGGAGACTTTATTTCTCAGCTCAGAGACACTCTTGCCAGGTTTTGAGATTCTCCTGGCTAGGAGACTCTCTTTTTCAACCCAGAGATTCTCTGTCTCAGTTTGGAGACTCTCTCTTTCGGATTGCAGGGAGTCTCTCTTGATTAGAGGGCATCTCTCTTGGACTGGAGGTCTTTTCTTTCAACCAGGAGACTTCTCGCTCAACCCAGAGATTCTCCTTTTCAGCTTGGAGACTCTCTTGCTCATTTTGTACTGTTTCCCTGAGACTCTCCCTTTCAGCTCTCAGACACTCTCTCAATTTCACAAACTCTCTCCCTCTCTGGGATAGTATTGAATAAGGCCCGATAAGCATTAGCCAGGCCCCAAATAATTTGTGCCTCCTCAGATCTGCCTGAGCCACAACATTCCTGTCTCAAATAAATGTTTAAGCTCTCAGGGTCTTTCAGGTGTTCAGGAGTAAAGTTCCATGACACTGAAGATGTTCATGTCTCTAAAGTCTCTACCAAGCCTCTCCACACTCCCTGCCACTCAGTATTCTCTGGTTTTGGGGAAGGCTTCTTCAAAATATGATAAATAAAAATACTGAGTGATATGATGAGCAGTAAATTCAGGGAGATTAACAACGTGATAAGATGAGCATTGAAAAACTGCAAAAAGGATTCAAAGGAGAGACTTGGAGCCTGCTTAAAAATCCCAAGTTCTGTGAAATTAGCAGCTCCCTCTGCAAACAGTTTTAAAAGAGAAAGCAGAATCATTTTTTTTTCTCTTTACAGAAGCAAGATAGCAGTGCTCAAAGTTTACAAACATCCCAGAATATTGGCAGTCCCCCTGGACTTTCAAGGTCAAGTTTTAAGTGAGCACCTGTGAAAAAGACAAACTTTCCCAATGAAACTCTCTGATAGCAGAGAGAGAGATTCGTTCTAAAAGCTAACAAGCAGCCTTTGCCCTCATTCTCCACCAAGAATGTCAACGGTTTACGGGCTGGTTCGGCCCAGTTCGGTGACTAGCGGGGCGGAGGGATTTCACAAAATCTGCACCTCCGGAAAAGGGAAACAGGGGACCCCAAAATAATTAAAAACTGCGGCAACGATCTGAGGAGAAACAAACTAATTTACTAAATATGGTATTGGAATACAAGATAACACACTGTAATACAATATAATTAGAATTGAAGCTAATAAATCAAATATAAAGAGAGAATGTCCGAAAGGTGGATAGGCCTCACCATAACGCTGAGGTGAGATGCGCAGTCCAGTTGAGCAGCAGGGAGACGGGAGGAGAGCCAACAAGGAAGAGCACCTCAGGTGACCTTTCCAGGAGTTATATCTCCTCTCTGACTGCAAAGCCCCCTGGGGAATGTAGTTCTTCTTCTCTTCCGGACAGGTACCTGGAACTTGAGCATTAATAGTTAAACTCCCAGTGCACTACATGATGTTATGATGTGGAATACTGATAACCAAAAATCATAAAACCATGACACCATCACAGTACTCCAGTCATGGGAGTGGTCCCACCATGTTTCAGTAATAGCAACTAGGTCATAGCCTGATGCACAATCGCTTTCAGCTCCTCCTGCTTGTTGCCCCTGCTGCTTGCATTGGTGTAGATGTACTTCAGCTGAGTCATCTGCCTCACCCCCAGCTCAAGCATCGTTCCCCTGGGCTCACCTCTTTTGAACCCTGTTTTGTCCCCTTCCCCCGTCTTGGCTAGTTTAAAGCTCTTTCAATAAGCCCCACTAGCTCCTGCGCTAGGATTCATTGCCCCTTTGATATAGGTGGGTTCTATGGACGGACAACATGCCAGGGGCTGAGTAATCTGCCCGATGATCAAAAAACCCAAAGTTTCTGCTTCAGTACCAGGATAAATGCTCACTTAAGATTGTACGGTTGGACTAGATGATCTTATAGGTCGTTTCCAACCTTGTGATTCTATGATTCTATGATTCTAAGATACTTTGCCTGTCTCTGGAGGGCAGAGCTGACTAGATTGGATAATGAACTGTTCCCTTTTGCTTCTGCAGGGCAGAGTGAAGCTGGAGTTAAGTGTGCTGGAAAACTACCCAGACTGATGCTTAGTTCTTATGAAGAAAGGTTGAGGGAACTGTGCTTGTTCAGCTTGGAAAAGAGAATCTCTGGGGAGACCTCATTGTGGCCTTCCAATACTTGGAGGGAGCATATAAACAGGAGGGAGAACAGCTGTTTACGAGGGTGGATAGTGATAGGACAAGGGGGAATGGTTTTAAACTGAGACAGGGGAGGTTTAGATTAGATATTAGGAGGAAGTTTTTCACTCAGAGGGTGGTGACACACTGGAACAGGTTGCCCAAGGAGGTTGTGGGTGCCCCATCCCTGGAGACATTCAAGGCCAGGCTGGATGTGGCTCTGGGCAGCCTGGTCTAGTGGTTGGCGACCCTGCCCATGGGAGGGGGGTTGAAACTAGATTACTATTGTAGTCCTTTTCAATCTAGGCCATTCTATGATTCTTAGGGTTAGATAGGCTGTGTAGGGCAGTTTTACAATTTATCTGTGGTGCTTTTCAAACCAGTCTGCTTCTAAAAATGCCATCGGCCCCAAGCAGTCTGAATCTTTTGTTTAACTCACTAGAAATTTCCAGTTTTGTTTCTGGTAGGAGCAAGGGGTAGGTCTGTTTTGGCTTATTATGATAATTTTTTTTTGTATCCTTTAGTATCCTGTGGAGCACCCAGACAAGTTCCTAAAATTTGGTATGACCCCATCAAAAGGGGTTCTGTTTTATGGGCCACCTGGTTGTGGTAAGACACTTCTGGCCAAAGCCATTGCCAATGAATGCCAGGCAAACTTCATTTCCATCAAGGGGCCAGAATTGCTTACCATGTGGTTTGGAGAATCTGAAGCCAATGTGCGTGAGATCTTTGACAAGGTAGGTGTTGACAGGGTAGCTCCTTATGCTGTGATTGTGCTGAGTTACTCCCAGAATGTTGTCTCCACTGCATCTGTCTTACTGGCTTGGTTATTGTTTGGTTATTTTGTGTTTTCCCAACTGGCAATGTGAGCAGACGTTGCTTTCCTGATGTTAGGGTATTAATCCTCTTTGGGAATATAGCTATTTAACTGGTGTTCTCCCACTACAGTTTGCTTCTGCTGTTATGGGATGATAAATGTCCCAGTGCCTTAGCAGTAAGGCTAGCATTAGGGTGGCATAAATATCTTTCACATCCCTTAAAACTTAGGTTGACACCTCATTATACATCACCTACAGATTTTGAAAACCTCCTACAGGTTGTTTTCCTGCAGTATGCATGACATAGGAAAGGAGTTCCACTCCTGCTGCTCAGTTTCCTGTAGTGTCACATCCTTTCCCAAAAGGTACACACATGGATTACCTTAGGAATCCTCACTTTTGTGGTCAGGGAAGCCACTGAAAGAGCTATGTTGGAAGGAGAATTAGAGAAAAATGGGGGTTGGAAAGGAAGCTCAAAGGCCATCTGCTCCAACTGTTTGTCCAGGGCAGGGAGACAACTTGGAAATTTGGTTTGTGTGTATTAGGTCCTCATGTATGTTAGTTCTGAACACCTGCCAAGGATGGAGAATCCCTGACTTCTGTGGGCCTGTGTGCTAGTAGCAGTTTGCACCTGTTCTCACTGCATACTTCAAAGAAGGATCTGGCTTTTGCCAGACCTTTTGATATGTTGTGACTACTGATAACCCAGTGCCTAAATAACTAACTGACATCCTCAGATCTTGCAGGGAGAATTCTTGTCTAAGCAAATTGGTTCCAACTTTCCCTATAGGTATCAGTTACCATCCTTCTACTTGGTTCACAATGTTCCCAGTTTGGGGAAAATTCACCTTGTTTTTTTGAGGTAGCAGTGCTCTGGTATTCCTTTGAGCTACTTTAATTCTAGGGTAGGCTTAGCATGAAATCAGTGCTCCTTACCTGGTAGTGTTTAACAGGGACTGTTTTTCTTTGGTTTTTGCAGGCCCGCCAAGCAGCCCCTTGTGTGCTCTTCTTTGATGAGCTGGACTCCATTGCAAAGGCTCGAGGTGGGAATATTGGAGATGGTGGTGGTGCTGCAGATCGCGTCATCAACCAGATCCTGACAGAGATGGATGGCATGTCTACCAAGAAGAACGTCTTCATCATCGGTGCCACCAACAGGCCAGACATCATTGACCCAGCTATCTTGCGTCCTGGCCGCCTGGATCAACTCATTTACATCCCCCTGCCTGATGAGAAGTCCCGAGTTGCTATTCTTAAGGCCAACTTGAGGAAATCACCAGTTGCGAAGGTAGGATCTATGCTATGACTGTATCTGACTTGGTTTTGTTGTGTGCTGCACATGTTCCTCATGAGCTGCAGACAAAGAAGAGAGTTAGTGACTGTTCTGTGCAGTACAGAGCTGGGAAACCTTCCATCCTTAAAGAATGGAAATAAGAGGTCAGGGGAGGCTCAAGCTCTAAAACTAGGTATCAACAGGGCTAGGCATCAATACGTAAGCACAGCAGATCTTATCACATATTAGAGTTCTGCCCATGGTGTAGGAGTGGGAAATGCCTATTATGGCAAGGTGGAAAACGAGTCTTGTACTCTGAAAGAAAAGTAAATGTAGAAAATAGGTTGAAAATAGGAAATTGAAGAGGAATCATTGCAGTTGATTGTTGCCAAACTCTTTCATAGACAAAAGTTATATCCTTTGCCTGGGGATCAGGCAATAATTAAACTGATAGTTAATCAGAGAAAAGCAGATGTCAAGTGAGTGCACAAGCTTTTTTTAGGTCAAGTTTACCTTTTTAAGTACTGCTGGGAAGGAAAGCTTTAAAGGAGGTTGCAGTACTGCTCCTGTCAGTTGACAGGAAGGAGAGGAGGTTTTTTGTCCTTTCTGCCTATGCCCCATCTCCATTTCCAGTCTGACACATTCATTTGACTCCTAATGCTGACACCTGAGCAAGTCATATCTGAAATCCCAAAGTCAGCTTGCTTCTTATTGAAGATGATCAGTGGAGGGGCATTTATAACTGCATAGTGGATTCTTGCTGGGTATGGGGGAGGATATAGCCTGCCCTTGTATGTGGTTAACTGGAAATGAGAGCCTTAACAGCTTATCTTTCTAAAACTGGCTAAAGTTAAGGCAGTGTGTTGGTACCATGGGATCTAAAGCCACCTCTTGATCACCTGAGAGTGCAAGGTGTAAAGAATAGGCTTCTCTTGTTTTGTTTTTTTTTTTGCTAGGATGTTGACCTGGATTTCCTAGCTAAGATGACCAATGGCTTTTCGGGGGCTGACCTGACAGAAATTTGCCAGCGTGCCTGCAAACTGGCCATCCGTGAGTCCATTGAGAGTGAGATCAGGCGAGAACGTGAGAGGCAGACCAACCCTTCTGCTATGGTGAGTTGGAGCACTCTGAGCTTTCCTTGCTCATTAAAAAGACAGCTCACTTCTGCCTATGGGTGAGGGATGATGTGTTCCTCTCCATAATCCTCCAATGAGGACAAGTAGGCTCTCTGCACAGAGTGCTGAGCTGGAGCACTCTTTGTTCTGTTCTTGTGGGAAGGCAAAGACCTCCTAGCGTGCCTCATCACTGGCATTGCTCAACTGCATCTACTGCAGCATCCCTCTCTAGACCTTGCCTCAGTGGGTATTGATGCATCCTGGCCCAGAGGGAGGTGTGGGCGAGTGTTGAACTGCATGTGGCTCATCTCAGCCCTCTTTCCCACTGCAGGAAGTGGAGGAAGATGACCCAGTTCCTGAGATACGCAGGGATCACTTTGAGGAGGCCATGCGCTTTGCTCGCCGCTCTGTCAGCGACAACGACATCAGGAAATACGAGATGTTTGCACAGACTCTACAGCAGAGCCGCGGCTTTGGCAGCTTCAGGTAACTAAAGGGAGGTGATGTGACCTGGCTAGCTCTAGGAACAGAGCAGAGGGCAGCTTTATTATACTATGGGTAATGATCCCCTCTTGCACTGCGTTTTTCCCATTTTCCCCAGAGTATACAGCAGCCAGCTGAGCATGTGGTGGGTACAGACTGCACTGCAGGTCAGTTGTATCTGCTCTGTTAGTGCTCTTGAAGCCCATCAACCCTTTTTCCTTTAATGCAAGCAACATCTGGCAGCAGTGTAAGCCTTTGCATGACCTGCCATAAGGCTTCACCATATTTCTCCCCTCTTGTACTTGGCATCAGGGTGTTGGTTTGGAGGGAGGGGATTGTGCTGAGCTGTGAGGAGGCTTCTGAACATCATCTCTTCTCTTCCCTTCTGTGCTGCTGCATGCAGGTTCCCATCAGGTAACCAGGGAGGCGCTGGGCCAAGCCAAGGCACAGGAGGTGGCAGCGGGGGCAACGTTTACAGTGAAGACAATGATGATGATCTTTATGGTTAACTTGCTGTCCTCAGTAGACCAAATTCCAAGTCAGGCTAAGTTGTACAGGGAAAATCCAATGTTCAGTGGACTCCTGATTTCTTCATTCCTCAGTCAGAACAGTGTAGCTGCACGTCAGACTTTGTACAGGGGATGTATTCTGCAAACACAAATCCAGACCGATATTCAGTTGGGAGACAGTGAATTAACAAGTAGGGGGAACCGACTTAATTTCTGAGAAATTTCTGTTGTAGTTTATGTGGCAGAATCAGCAACTTTAGCAAAGGGTACAATGCTAGCCTGTATTAAAACAAACAACAAAACCAAATTAAAAATAAAATAATAAAATAATAAAAATCTCACAAAACTCTAGCTAGGCCCTGGCATTTCCTTTGTGTGATGCTGTCACAGCATTGAAGTGTTGCCTCTGTAAGCTCTGTGTCTCACTTGCTGTATGAACATTCCTCAGCTGCCCTTCTTGTCTGGTGAAGTTCATCTGTGCATTTCCCTGGAGCATGCGTGTGCATTTTCCCTGGTGGGGTGTGCAAGGTTGCTCTTCATCCTTAAGTCTCTTAGCTCATGTTAACAGAACAAATTGGTTGGGCAGTCTCTCTCCTGTTCCAGAATTTGAAAGTAAGCACCAAGTAAGCTGGCAGATACCTGGCATTGCTTTTCTGATGCTGGCTATGAGCTGTTGGATTTCCTGTTGCATTTGCTCCTGTGCAACAGAGAACTCCAGGAATTCCCCTTATCTTGCCCTGCTTGAAGGCAGGCATGAGGGGGATCCTGGGCTTTCTCTGGAGTTTGTGGTGCAGCATGATCCAAGTATGTTTGGGAACAGGGGAGCTTTCTTTGATGCTGTTAGCAACAGAGCAGTGTTCATCAGACTCTGTGTAGAGATTTCTCCTTTTTGCAGGAATGGTTCATGTATCTTTTTGGGTTTCTGATAAAAGGTTTGTGTTTTTGCTGTGAGCCTGCCAATTTTTGTGCCCCCAATACTCAGTAGTCAGGTTTTGATCAGGCTCTTGTGCTTTTCCTTCTTTTCCTGGCTTGTTTCTTGCTTTGTTTTCCCTTCTCTGAACTGAAAAACCTGCTACTGCTGTACTTAGTATTTTATATTAGATAGTCTGGTAGCTGCATGCTCCTCTAGCCCTGAGTTGTCACAGCAGTTGCCTGCAGCTGAATTCAATTCTTCTTTCCCTGCCTGATGTGAACATGCTGGCCACCAGCAGATAGGTGGGCATCCTTTACTAGCTGTCTGGCTTATCCAGCTTGGGGCTGGATTTAGCAGTATTTGGGATGTACAGCTGGGCAAGGGGGGACCTGTTTAATGTATGCACAGGAGCATTGCCACTGGCCATATGTGGCCCAGACCTGAATCATGCAGGGCAATGCATCTTGGCTGTAAGATGCACAGAGCAGCTGCCTACTGTCAGCTTTTAGGGGGTTGCAGGAACTGAGAATTTTTGCAAAGACACCTAACAAGACTGTGTTGAAACAAGCTTTTGGGGCAACTTCTGCTATGGCAGGAATTGTGCAGGGCCCAGGCTGTGGGTTTTTTTGCCTTAAAGACTGTCAACTGTGGAAGGGCTCCATCAGATTACCTAGACAGTAAAGGGAGGGAAAAGAGTCAGAAGGATGAGGCTATCCAGGTGCAAGGGACTTGAGGGGAGAAATGCACAGACATTGAGAATGCTGCTTAAATAGCATGATCACCTATGGGAGGCTGCATTAGGAAGCCATGCAAGCTCAGCTGAGTTACCCCTGCTCAGGTGGTCTGTCCTAGTTCAGAACCCCATTCTACTGCTGTACTTGTCTTCAAACCACCTGGGTTCAGGGCTATGGGGAAAATGCCGGGGTTCCTAGGGTTGTGCTGCTGCTCTGCAAGTTTTGCTGTCAGCTGCCTAGGGAGGGGAAAGGACTGTTTGACAGCAGGAGCTCTTCAGGACTTGTAAAAACCTTGCCTAGCTCTGGTATTGGGTGGATTTCTTCCCTGACAACTTGGAAATGTTACCACCCACCCCTGAGCTTTGCCAGCACTAATGCCAGATTCTGTCTGCCATCCCTTCAGGCTGTACAGATTGGGGCAGGAGGCAGATGGGCAAACAGGCAGAGGGTGATGGTGTGTGTGTGTCCCAGGTTTTGGGAGCCCAAGGTTTCCCTGCCTCCTCTCCTATTTATAAACGCTAATTAAATCTAGTAGCAAGGTTAGAAACCTTTGTTTTTCTTAGGAGCCAGATTATCTGGCTCCTAGAGTATCTGCCCCTGTACTGGAACAGTGCATGAGGCTGGGGTAGCCCCTAAGCAGGTCGAGGTGGGATGCTTGGTTGAGTCTTTTCATTGCTGCCATGGGCAGCAGCTCCTTGGGATGTCTGCTGGGGCCCCAGCCCTACAGCTCTGCCCCATGGGGGAACCATGCAATCTCCTAGGGCCTGTAGCCTGGCTTGGAGCGTGTGGCATGGGAACACAAATGGTCATGACACTGGGTTTAGAGACTGCGGTCTCTGCTGGTAGCAGAGGGCAGGCATCCCTGTCATTATAGTCAGCCCCTACTTGGGATCACAGCTTCTTACAGCAATCTCACTCAAAACACCTAGCCTGAAGCCACCAGTGGTGTTAGTAAGAATGGATTGCAGGGTTGCAGAGGGGGACAGGAGGGAAGGGCTCCATTCAAGCCCCACAAAGCAGGGCCAAGCTCAAGCATGTTGCTCAGGGCATGGCCCCATCCAAGACTGGAAATCTTCAAAGATGGAGGTTTTCCTCCATGAGCTAACCACCCTTATGGGCAAACGTTTTTCATGGTACTGGGGGGGAGTTTCCCTGGGTGCATCCTGTGCTGCTGTTTCTCACCTGGATCATGAAAAAAGGTGGGTCCTGGCATCCCTCCAACCTCCTTGACAGCCCACATCAGCAAGGAGTTCCTTTCATCATCCCATCCTTGGCTGTACCACCCTACTGCTTGCAGCATCTCCTCAACCATCCTGGCCTCTGTTCTCTTGTCATTCTTCACTGGACTCACTCCTGCTGCCTGTGTTGGTTGTGTCCTGGGAGCCCTCATGGGATCCCTCCCAGTGCCAACAGGGACTCTGAGCCCCTTCTCCAGCCTTACTGTCTGCAGCAGGGTGAGCACAGCTCCAGCACCTCACATTACATCTGCTAAGGAGTGATATATTTTTAAATAATTTATTTTTTCTCTCAATGCTGCCCTTACAAAAAAAAAAAAAAAAAAAGTTAGGGCTCATTGAAACTGACGCAGTCTCTTCACTGTGCCTCACTTGATGATATCATTGCAGGGCAGCAGGATCACTCCCATCAATGGTGGAAATGTTCACAGTGCAGCCACACAGGTCCTGTAGGGAAAAAAAGAGGAATATGCCATAATCCAGTTCCACAGCACTGCACCAAGAGAGCCTGGAGCCCCTCCTTCCCTGGCACTGTGGGGGTAGAAGCCCTGGGGGGGACAGGATCCCCACTCCCCATCCCCTGCTCCTCCCCATGGGCACTGCCAGTGAACAAAAACAGGACAGTCTAAATTTAGCTCCTTACCACCTGATCTGGGAGCTGAAAACCCAGCTGAGCACGTTGGATACTTCTGTGGTCCATCAGCTGTCGCTGTGTGGAGTCTGAAGTTATCTATAGCACAGCCACTTGCCCCCACTCTACTCCAGTCTTCTAGGGTAAAACCAAAAGCTGATTTAGCTGATTTCCTAGGCTGCCATCCCTGTCCTCACCTCAGGGCTGAGTGCTGTCTCCTGCAGAAGCCAGCAGAAGCCAGCAGTAGCCGTAAGTTGGCCTGCGTTAGCAAGCTACATGATGCAGGAATGCAGCAAGAGAATCCTTGTTTCCTTACTCAGACTGCTCTGTTGTACGGGCAACAGCATCTCCAGGCCTTCACCAAGAGGCTGCCATTGATGGAGGACTGCAGAGCAATACTTATGGAAGGGGATGATTCATGGGGACTGGCCTTGCCCTGCACAGAAAACAGTCATCCCCCGACCTCTGTCCCCAAAAGCCACCCTGCAAAGGAAGTGGGGGAGGATGCTCTGCAGTCTCCTACCCAGAAAAAACCTCCAGTGCCAGGTACCACGAGAAATGCTTATTTTGCTGGCCCCTGGCTCAAGGTTGATGGCTGCCGCTTCTGCTGTTGTACCAGGGCTCTACACCAAAATAAACACAGAGCCACTTGTGCTGGGCTTGGCTCTCAGCAGGGGAGAGCATCAGGTGCTGCCACATACTTAGAGGAAGGTGATGTTAGGTAAAGGATGTCACAGGGCTGCAGGCATTGTGCTTCTCCCATCTCCCTAGAAGCCTGTTGGTATTGGTTATCTGCCTCCCAAGAGGCTTATGCAGCTGCTGTTAGCAGTGTCACTCCTCCCTCCCTCAGCATTCCACTGCAGATGCTCACCTGTAATTTTAGGAATAGATGTTTTTCTGCAGCCCATGAGTCACTGGGAAAGCCTGTTCACATCTACTGCATCTGCAGCAGCCATCCCAGCTGGGGTGCAAGGAGCCCAGCCACCACGGTGCCATGAAGCTGCCTATCCTTTGGTATCCCTTTGCCACCATCTCCAGTGTGACCTAGCACTGCTGGAGGCAGCTTGGGTGGGAGGTTTGTGGATGCTGGAGGTTACAAGTTCCTACTGAAGAGCCATCAGGATGGCCACTGCTCTGGCTCAGGTTTGGGAAGGAGCCATAAGGAAGTAGACATTGCATTTCCAAGCTCTCTGATCACTCCATCCTGCTCTGCCACCCCAACCGCTCCTTGCAGGTCTGTGGCCAAGAACCATACTCCCCATAGTTCTCCAGAACAGCCACAAGTAGGATTGCAGTTCCCAGTGCCTGCTGGTATCATACTGTGCCACTCAGGAAGCTGAGAAGACCAAAGCTCCTGCTAAAAAAGGCAGACTCACAACAATGAACACTGCAAGGAAAGCACTCAAGGTTGTGGTCATAGGCTTAGCTGATAAAGAAGTTGTTCTGTGATTAATTCCATCACACACTGAGATGGTGGCATGTGGGGTCAGGGAGCTCCTTCTATCTGCTTGTGCCCCAGCAAGGCCATGATAGGGCTGGGATCCAGCACCCCACAACCCTGTCCACCAAGCTGGGTCCACCTGCAGGAGAATGTCCTGGTCCAGCCTTGATCCAGCCCTGTACCCAAGGCTTTGGGCCTTGAAAATATGTCCTAAAACTCAAAAAGTCATCTTTTGCTGCTGAAATGAATCTTTGAACCCTGAAATGAGACTGCAGTTGCTAAGATTGAGAATTTTGAGCCTGAATTGAGGCACAAAGTGAATGTGGATTTATACCCTCAAAATGGGACTTTGGTCTGAAAAGGAAGCTTTGGCTCATCTATATAGGCTAAGCACAGGCTTAGGGAAATTGAATCATAGAATCATAGAATGGCCTGGGTTGAAAAGGACCACAATAACCATTTAGTTTCAACCCCCTTGCTATGTCCACCCATGTAGTGGGTGGTTTGGGTTTGCCTCCGTGGCCCCTAAAGCAGCTCACAACCCTGCCATCTACTCTGAGGACCATAATGTATACTGTACTGGCGATAACACCATGCGCATCAGATTTGTGATATCATAAAGAAGGAAGGGACCCACAGATGTCATGGCCTCTAAGGCACTCAGGGTGAGGGGTGAGTTTAAACCTCGCTTCTCCACACAGTCTAGCAGGCAAGTAATGCCCTTCGGATCTAAAGGTACTCACTCAGGGTTTCCTCCACTGCTTACAACGACCGGGAAAACTACCAGTGATCTTCCTTCATCTATCAAGCTAGATGTGATCTTTCCCCAATTTGTTAATGTGCCCCTCTTAGTTCCCCAGTGCAGGGCCTTCTCTCTCTCCCCTTCACTTTCCTCCTCTGAGGCTATAGCAAATTGCTGGTTCTGTGAGTCACGCCCTCTCACTGCCTCCCTCATCTCTGTCTCTGCCTGATAAGGCTTTAGCTGTTTCCCCAGCCTTGGCTCCGCCTGCATCTGCTGAGGCCCCAGCTCAGCCCTTATCTGCTGAGGAGACTCCTGATTGGTCATGCACCCTCTCATTTCCATAAAAGGATACAACGGTTGAGTCGATGGTTCCGGATATTGTGGCGGGCAGTCGCCATCTTGTCTTCTTTCACCGGGCAGGACCGGAGCAGATGGCACCGGCCGGACGCCACCTCCTCTATCAGGCATGATCGGGGCGAATGGCGCTGGCCGGACACCGTCACCCGAACACCTGTAGGTTACACTGCTTCCCGCTTCCTCTCCCTTCTCTGCCTGCCCGTTATTCCGAAGAATGCTAACACTCCGCGAACCCCCATACGGACCCTCTCCAACTCCACCCGCTGCCGGAATCGCTCCTTCCGCACCCCCTGCCAGCGGGGCATGTCCGAGAAGCTGCCGAACAGCCCCCATCGCTTCTCCCTTCTCCTTTGCTGTTTTTAATATTCTCAACATCAAACCCCACATCTTAACTTCTGCACCCGACTGGGCGCTCATAATATGCTCCGCAAGAGCCGAAGTAATCTCATCCCACTTCTTGGGACCTAAAATATCTCTGGGGTCCACACACACCCCCTCCCCCTTTAAACAGGATACCACGGCTGCCACTTCCTTCTTTAAGGCATATCCTTGGCTCTGCAGTCCTTACCCAGCTGCACCACTACCTTAATTACCGACTCCATCTTCAGACCCCACACCGGATATCAAGTCAGACACCAAACCTCTGGGGACATCAGGGGGGCGGCAGGCTGACGTTCCTCACATGGGGCACCACTTGTTGTCCCTGTTATCGAGGTGCATCCCAGCGTGGACTAGTGATCTTCCCTTGCTAGGATCATAGCGCCACAGACACCAATGTGAGGATGTAGCAAGTGGCATTTATTGTAACTACACAGCGGCTTATATATCCTACGTGCGCCCCTAAAGCATGAGTCATACTTTCGTCACAGAGCAGGGGAGGTCCTACCACGTCACATCCCGATGCCTCGCTAGCTCCTACTACAACAGTCACCAACCACCAGACAAGGCTGCCCAGAGCCACATCCAGCCTGGCCTTGAATGCATCCAGGGCCGGGGCACCCACAACCTCCTTGGGCAACCTGTTTCAGTGCGTCACCACCCTCTGAGTGAAAAACTTCCTCCTAATATCTAATCTAAACCTCCCTGTCTCACTTTAAGACCATTCCCCCTCGTCCTATCACTATCCACCCTTGTAAACAGCCATTCCCCCTCCTGTATATACATTCCCTTCAAGTACTGGAAGACCACAATGAGGTTTCCCCGGAGCCTTCTCTTTTCCAAGCTAAACAATCCCAGTTCCCTCCACCTTTCCTCATAGGAGAGGTGCTCCAGCCTTCTGATCATCTTAGTGCCCCTCCTCTGTACCCGTTCCAAGAGCTCCGCATCTTTCTTGTGCTGGGGGCTCCAGGCCTTGACACAGTACTCCAGATGGGGCCTCACAAGAGCCTAGTAGAGGGGGACAATCACCTCCCTCTCCCTGCTGGCCACTCCTTTTTTAATGTAGACCAGGATATAGTTGGCCTTCCAGGCTGCAAGTGCTTCCAGTGCTAACACACTGCTGTCTCATGTCCAGCTTCTTGTCCACCAGGACCCCCAAGTCCTTCTCCACAGGCTGCTCCCAAGGAGTTCTTCCCCCAGTCTGGGGGACAGTAACTGGGATTGCCCCGGCCCAAGTGCAACACCTTGCACTTGGCCTTATTGAAGCTCATTAGATTCACATGGGTCCACTTCTCCAGCCTGTCTTTAAATGGATCAAGGGGGATAACGTTACCCCCCCAGATAAGACTATCCCTGGACATATCCCAGGATTTCTGGGATCACCCTACTATGAACTTGCAGCTATAATTGATAAATGGGATCCCCTGCGGGTTAGCGGAAATATTTCTTCCCCAGCCCGCATGGAGGACTATTTTCACGGATTAGACAAAGATATCTTAGTTATGAAAGAGCACCAGTTATCTGCCTCTACCATGGCATGGCCACGATTAAATGCTTTAAATTGAGCAGAAATTACAAACAATATCTTTGCAAATGAAAATAAATTATTACGAAATCAGATAAAACTGGAACAACTTGGTACACTGACGGGGAAGAAATCAAACTTAACTTTCCCGGTAAAGTAAGTCTGTAACATTACATCAGATGATACCCAGATTCCTAAATTGATGGACCTGGTTGATTCAGAAGACAAGGCTTCCAGGTCAGATCTCAAAGCTCCATCTGAGATGGATCCCTTTGAGATCCGCCCCATAATAACTCAAAAAACAAAAAAAGTACAAGGTAGACCAGCAGGGGTGCCTCCTGATTAGCAGCCCACTGCCCAAACTCATTTGCACGTGACAGCTCGTCCTTATACAGCAACTGAATTGATGGATTTAGTGTAGTGTTTCCAACAGATGCCCAGAGAAAGTATACCAGACTGGCTTTTGAGGCTATGGGATTCAGGGGCAGAAAGTGTCATGGTAAATGGAACAGAAATTTTTAAATTGACATCCATTATATGCTGCCATTCAATACACCAATGAAAACCACTCAGTGATAGATTGGTTGATGGCAGTGTGACGTCTGACTTGGCCTAATAAAACTGACATACCATCAAGGCACTTATCAAGTTGATGGCTGCCTATAGGACACCTCAAGTCATCAAGAGTGACCAAGGGACTCATTTCACTTGGTGCAGTGGTACAATGCTGGGCAGAAGAAAACAACACTGAATGGCAATTCCACCTGCCATATAATCAACAGGGGCAGGCCTTATTGAATGCTATAATAGTATTCTTAAGGCTGCCCTGAAGACAGACTCTCAGTCCCTGCAGGGGTGGACAAAGAGACTCTATGAGACCCTGCAGGACCTGAATGAAAGGACTAGAGATGGCAGACCTGAAAATGCTACAGACATCATGGGCCTTCCCACTTAGGATCCAAATTATGGGCACCGATAATTGGGCAAGACCCCAAATTGGCAATCAGAATAATATTCTACTCCCTGTCCCCTCAGGTAATGGTTGTGCTTTGATTACCTTGTCAGTAGCAGCTACTGCATACCCTGCCTTACAGTTTCCTTGTCTCACAAAACTGCTTCTGTTGGTAAACCTGATGCCTTCTGGATCTTCTAAGGGTTTTGTCCTTCAGGTCCGACCAGCTGGAATATGCAGCTTCAGTTGTTTCAAAGCAGTCATGAAATACTGCTTTGGTTCTCCAGGAGTTCTGCTAAGGAAAGATACTGGGTTGACAATATTAGTTATGATTACTTCTACATCATTTTGCTCTACCAGGATGGCCTGGGATTTCAGGAACCTTTGGGGTGGGAGCCAATGCCTTCCTTTTACCTCCAATACAGTAGACACTGTATGAGATATTAAAACTGTTATTCTTTGGCCTAGCATAACTTTATTGGCTTCTTGAATACTGAGTACTATTGCAGCCACCACCCTCAAGCACCCCAGCCATTCCTTACTCACTTCATCAAACTGTTTGGAGAAGTGTGCCCCTGCCCTTTGATAGGGTCCAAGGTTCTGGGCAATGACTCTCAGGACTATTCCATGTTTTTTTTTTATGCGAGCTGGTAGCCCCAAAGCAGAGGGCCTTCATGAGTTCTTATTTCAGCTGAGGGAATGCCCACCTTGCCTCCCCATTTCATATAATATTTTGGCTTTACCAACAGTCCGTAGTTATGTATCCATGGTCAGCACCATCCTGTCATTCCTGGCAGTTCTTCGGCAGTTTGTGGCTCAGGGGTTTGGCAGATGGCTTCTTTCCTGACAGTCCTTAAGGTTTGAAGTCCAGCTGTAATCTCATATCCCAAATGCGTCACTTGCTTGTTCCATAACAGTCTTGTAGGTAACACTTTCATGACATAAAAATTTAACAACGAAGACAGTGACAATAATCAGTACAATTTATCCTCAGGATCCTTCCTCTCTCTGCCTCCCTCCAGGGCCCAACCTACCCTCTGTATTCCTTTAGTATGATCTATAGCATATGTATTTCCATCATCATCCCAATCTCATTTCATTTAAATGAACAAAATACGTATGTACAAACAGAGAACAAAACAACTTTCACTTCATCTGTCTCCAGCTGCTTCCCTCAAGGGAGAACAAAACAGTGGATCAGGACTCTGCTCTCGCTCTGTAACTCAGCTGCGTCTCACTCTCACCACACTCACACAATACCGGCTTAGTCAAAAAATAAGTTTGAAATTTCTTAGTTTGTAGTTCTAATTTCCTCAGAGGATATCCCAAATATTCTGATGGTATTAATTCAGATACATGGTACCGAACATTTACATCAGATGGTAATAGCAATTATATAACCTACAACTCCTGTGATCACAACCAGGAGAACCCAGATAACCATTTAACAGGATACCCACTATATCCTGTTCCCTTACCCCACGTACGACTTACAAGGTCCATTTGTGGGTGCTCCCCAAGGAGCTGCTCGCCAGAGCTTGTCCACCCCAGCCAGCAACCTACCAAACCTGTGAGCTCACTTCCCAGGGGCAGTACAAATGCTATACCCCGTGTAGGATGTCTCCATACGGCTTACGGGTCCCCTCATTCCATACACATACCTGGTCCACCAAAGGATGGTCCTTGTCTGCTCCTGCAGTGATTGGATGAGGAAGGGGAGTCCTTCCAAAAAATCTCAGGGCACGCCTAAGGCGTCCCTCTTCTCAACCGGTCCTGCAGCCGAGCAGAGGGTGTCCCATCTGGGGTGCCAAATTGACATCCGGAATCAAACTCTGTAACCCAAGTAAGATTACAAAGCAGGTACAATTTATTCAGTGCTGCGCAGACACCTAGGTGCAAGGGGGATAGATCCGCCTAACTTGCACACCATCTAGAAAAATCGTGCTACATATATATATGCGAAACTAATACATAATCAATAGTTTTCCCAGAATTCGGATACATATTCATTACACCCCCGAGAGTTAGTTAGCATGCAGACCCTCCCCTCTTGCACGTGCGTAGTAGGTCGTGGGATGAAGATTTGTTGTTTTCCTCACGAAGGCTTCTGACCGTTTTCGCTGTAAACTCTGTCACAGAGTTGACTAGATCGATCTATGCCCATGACAGGGGGGCAACAGGCCTCAGCCCCCCCCCCCCACCCCACCTCATTCCCACAAAAAATGGGAAGGAAGGGAGGAAAAGAACAGCGGCAACAATCTATGGAGGAAAACTTATTTTACTGTAATACCAAAATACAAGATAAAATACATATATATAATATATATAGATAATACAATTTAATTGAAATTGAGATTAATAAATCAGACAAGATGAGAGAGAGACTTCTTGGGACTGAGTCAAACTTGAAAAGCTTGGAACGGCTAGGAAAGCACCCTCCAGCACCCACTGCAAGGCAGCAAGAGAGCGCCCCCCCCCACCCGGAAGGGCCAGATCCCGTGACTGCTGTAATGTACAGGGATAGGTACTTGGAATTGGGGCAGTGACACTTTAATGCCCCGTACACTACATGATGTTTTGATGTGGAATACTGAAGACCAAAAAAACAAAAAACATAAAACCATGACAACTCCTGGCCTTTTTGGGGGGGAACTTCCCCAAACTGGTTTCTTCTTGCCCCATGGACATCTAATCACCTCCCTGCCAAATGACCTTGGGCTGTTCTCAAACCCTTATCTTTATGGCCTTCATCCCCCTCACTATTCAAGTCACAGTGTCTGCCATCCCTTATTTTCTAACAAGCTCTACATTCCTGCTTCGATAAAATATCTCTAACTATTCCCCTTCACCCCCCTTATTCTCAGACACTGTGAAGCCTTCTCGCCTTTTTACTTTCACTTGTGAGGCCTATCTCACCTTGCAACAACATTCCTATTTTATTCACAAGTAGTCAGATCCTTTCTCCAGATTTCACAGACCTTCTTCCCTTTCGGTTTATGCATGAGCTCCTTGCCCTTCCACAGAGGTCTCCTGCCACTCTTCCCTGATTTCTTACTGTATGGGAACTACTGAGTCACAGCCTGAACCTCTGATTGATCACCTGAGGCAAGCCAAGAGTCAGCCAGAGGAGCACAGGTGAAGGCAATTCACCTGTGCTGCCAGAAGGGGGGGAGACTGGCTCCACCCCTCTAGACCTATTTAAGAGCTGGCTACCAGTAGGGAAGGGTCTTATTTGGCGATTCCTCCTTTTGGTGTTTTGTGATGAGCCCAGCATAAGGGTAAGCCTTTCATTTGTTCTCTCTTGATTATTTTGTGATTGTAACATCTTGATATCCATGGATTATACACTTGGTGAGCCAGGCAGGCCAAATATACTAAAATTCATATTGTGTCTTTTCTTTGGAATTTCTAAAAATGAGTCAAGAGGGAGAGCAATACTTCTCTAGGGAAAATGATTCCAGGGCAGATCCCAGGATTTGAAGGATTCCCCTATTATGAGTTAGCAGTGATCATTGAAAAATGGGGTCCCTTACACGTTATGGGCAATATCTCCCCATATCGTATGGTGGACTATTTTCAAGGACTTGGCAAGGATGTGCTCATCACTAAAAAAAGATAAATGGCTGCCTCCATGGTGGTATGGCCACTATTAAGTGCCTTAAATCATGTGGATATAAGAAACAATACTTGAGAAACTGAAAATCAGCTTTTGAAAGACTGCATTGAAAAGCTGGAGCACGAACTTGGTGTTTTAACAGGGAAGAAGCCAATTCTGTGTCTTCCCCTAGGCCAAATTCGTAACATTTCAATAAATGATGACCAGACTCCTGAATCAACAGACTTAGCTGATCAGAAGAACAAGAAATCCAAATCAGACCTTGAATATCCAATTCTGACCGATCCACTGGAAGTCTGTCCTGTCATAACCAAGAAAACAAAAAAAGTGCAGGACAGACCAGCAGGGGTGCCGCCTGATCAGTGGCCCCCTACCCAGACTCGTTTACATGTAACGGCCCGGCCATACATGGCAACAGAATTGATGGACTTAGTACAGCGATTTCGGCAGAAGCCTAGAGAAAGTGCGCCAGCTTGGTTATTGAGACTGTGGGGTTCTGGGGCAGAAAGCGTCTTGGTGAATGGCCCAGAAATAGCCCAGTTGGCCACCATGACCGTCCATCCTGCTCTCAGACAAAGGTTATACATAGGTAATCAATACCGTGATGAAAAACATTCCATACTAGAATGGTTAATGGCAGCCTGCTGTATGGTATGGCTGAATAAATCGGACATAACGTTACATACAGGCATGTGGTCCTCCATGGAGGGATCTAGAAAGATACATTTGATGGCCCTGATATGGTTAAATATTCAGCAGGGATGAGAGATTTGATTTTACAGCAAGCTTCCTCCCATCTGTACGGCACCCTAGTCTCCATATGAAATCCCCTTGTAGGGTCAGAAGCCGTAGTCCAGCCGGCTGCCTGGTTAGTTGCGGTCTAGGCGCAATATTCGGTTTTTGGAAGAAGCAGAGGTCCTGCCGGTAAATAAAACCAAAATGCCGGCTACTTGAGCTCCTTGATTGGGACCCATAAGGGTATCCCGAAAACAAATGTTTAGTGATTTAATTTGGGCTGGGGTCCAATTTGCTAAGATCGTCCGCCAGCCCAACCATGTCCTTCTCCAGCTCTGGAGACAACTAAAGGACAATCAAAAATTCCAGAGCTACCCTAAGAAATCAAGGGTAAGGGTTATAGAGAGGGTACCAATGACAACATGGAACCTAGAAGATTTTATTGTTCCAAATAGGGAGGAAAAAAAAAAAGCCACCTCAGGTGTCTCGGGCCACAATGCCTGAGCCATCGGAAGCAAAAGAACTGGCCCTAGCACAATTCATGGAGTGACAAGGGATGTTAGTCCCCGTCGGGCCTCCAGCTGGGACCGGAGGCCCTATGTAGAATTAACGATTTATTGGTCCCGAAAAAATATTCAGAGAGTGATGGCATTGGTAGACATGGGAGCAGAAACATCAATTATCTATGGAGATCCGGGGAAATTTGATGGGGACAGTGTGATGATTGGTGGTTTTGGGGGACAGGCTATTCCTGTAACCCATACATGGTTAAAATTGGGGGTTGGGCATCTCCCACCCCAGGAGTACAAGGTGTCTATTGCCCCAGTCCAAGAATATATCCTGGGCATAGATATTCTATGGGGTCTGGCTCTCCAGACAACTGTGGGAGAGTTCAGACTTGGACAGTGGTGTATCAGTATCCGGGCTGTGCAGGCAATATTGAGAGGCCATGCGAAACATGGGCCTGTTTGCCTGCCAAAACCACGCCAGATTACTAATGTTAGACAGTATAGACTCCAGGGTGGGCAAGATGAAATATCGAGAACAGTGCAGGAATTAGAAAAAGTGGGTATTATAAGACCTGCACACAGCCCATATAACTCCCCCATATGGCCAGTGCCAAAGTTGGATGGCACATGGAGGATGACAGTAGATTACAGAGAATTAAATAAGGTCACGCCGCCTATTCATGCGGCCGTACCCAATATTGCCTCCCTAATGGACACATTGAGTAGGGAGATAAAAACCTATCATTGTGTCCTAGATCTAGTAAATGCATTCTTTAGTATCCCAATTGCTGAGGAATCGCAAGATCAGTTTGCGTTTACGTGGGGAGGCAGGCAGTGGACCTTTCAGGTCCTGCCACAGGGGTACGTGCATTCACCAACGTATTGTCACAATCTAGTGGCGTGTGACCTGGCTGATTTGTGAAAACCTGATGATGTTAACCTATATCATTATATTGATGATCTCCTGTTGATATCCGACTCACTGGAGGCAGTAGGACAGGCAGCAGATTCATGAACCGCCTATTTACAACAGAGGGGATGGGCTATAAATCCCCAAAAGGTGCAAGGTCCAGGCCTGTCCGTAAAATTCCTGGGGGTGGTTTGGTCAGGAAAGACCGAAGTGCTACCCAGTGCTGTCATAGATGAGGTTCAGGCGTTCCCAGTCCCTACAAGATCAAAGCAGCTGCAAGAGTTTCTAGGTATATTGGGTTACTGGTGTTCCTTTATACCTCACCTAGTGCAGCTGCTAAGGCCACAATACAGACTCACAAAAGAGGGGCAGCTATGGGACTGGGGGAAAACCGAACAGGATGCTTTCCAACAAGCAAAACTGGCAGTTAAACAAGCCCAGGCATTGGGTATATTTGATCCTACCCTCCCAGCCGAGTTGGACGTTCATGTTACTCAAGACGGCTTCGGTTGGGGCCTGTGGCAATGCCAGAGCTCTGTTCAGACCCCCATTGGTTTCTGGTCTCAGGTTTGGCAGGGAGCAGAAGAAAGATACAGTATGATTGAAAAACAGTTATGGGCTGCTTAGTAGGCATTACAGGCAGTAGAGCCAATAACTCAAACAGCTGCAGTTATAATCAAGACCACTCTGCCAATTCAGGGGTGGGTGAAAGATCTGACCCACCTTCCTAAGGCAGGGGTGGCCCAAGCACAAACAGTGGCACGATGGGTCGCCTATCTCAGCCAAAGGAGCAGTCTGTCTTCATCCCCCTTGAAAGAAGAACTCCAGAAGATCCTAGGCCCAGTTATGTATCACAGTGATGCACCAAAAGAAATACTGGTTGCTCCCCCAGAGAAGAGTCCCATTCAGGAGGGAAAATATCCTATCCCTGAAGATGCCTGGTACACAGATGGGTCCAGCTAGGGCAACCCGAGCAAGTGGAGAGAAATAGCATACCATCCTTCCACCGAGACAATCTGGTTCGATGAGGGGGATGGTCAGAGCAGCCAACGGGCAGAACTGAGAGCCCTGTGGATGGTTATAACCAAGGAACCCGGTGATGGTATCCTGAACATCTGCACAGATAGTTGGGCTGTGTACCGGGGGCTCACTGTTTGGATTGCACAGTGGGCCACCCAGGAATGGACTATCCACGCCCGACCGATCTGGGGCAGAGACATGTGGTTAGATATATGGAATACAGTCAAACACAGGACTGTACGTGTCTACCATGTTTCTGGTCATCAGCCCCTGCAGTCACCGGGAGGTGATGAAGCCGACACGCTGGCCTGAGTTCGATGGATTGCGAATTCATTGTCTGAGAACGTGGCCCGCTGGTTACATCAGAAGCTATGGCATGCTGGACAGAAGACAATGTGGGCAGCTGCTAAAGCATGGGGACTGCCCATACAACTATCTGATATCGTCCAGGCATGCCAGGATTGCGACGCTTGCTCCAAGATGAGACCGAGATCGTTGCCCGAAACAACAGCCCATCTTGCTAGGGGACACAATCCTCTCCAGCCATGGCGGGTCGATTACATCGGGCCCCTTCCTCGCTCCGATGGGGCAAGATGTGCCCTGTCCTGTGTCGACTCTGCAAGTGGGCTGCTGCAGGCCTATCCAGTGCCAAAAGCAAACCAGGCATATACCATCAAGGCACTCACTAAACTGATGTCTGCCTACGGGACACCTCAAGTCATCGAGAGCGACCAAGGGACTCATTTTACTGGTGCAATGATACAGCGCTGGGCAGAAGAAAATAACATCGAATGGTGATTCCACCTGCCATATATTCCAACAGGGGCAGGCCTCATCGACCGTTATAATGGTATTCTTAAGGCTGCCCTGAAGACAGACTCCCAGTCCCTGCAGGGATGGACGAGAAGACTGTATGAAACCCTGTGGGACCGAATGAAAGACCTTGAGACAGCGGACCCAGTGCCCTGAGAATGTTGCAGACGACATGGGCCACCCTGCTTAGGATCCAAATTTATGGGCACTGATCATCAGGTAGGACCCCAGATTGGTAATGAAAATAATCTTCTGCTCCCTGCCCCTGAGAATTTAGATTCGGGTACCCATAAAGTAAAATGGCCCTGGAAGGTGCAGATAGGACCCAAGTGGTGTGGCCTACTTGCACCTTGGGGGAGATTGTTGGAGGTGGGAGGCTCAGTAGTCCCTCCAGTAATAGGTACATGGCCTACTGATATTGTGGTCAACACTCTGATCTTTATTGCTAAAGGGACCCCCATCATGTCCCTGTGGCAGGTCAGGACACCTCCTTTGGTGCCTGATATTGTTATGCAGCTGCAGGCATCCGGCCAGAAGGTGTGGTACAGGCGGCCAGGACGTGCCCCCGTACAAGCGGAAGTGTTGACCCAGGATAGGAATACGGCCTGTATCTTGCCCTGGAGAGCAGACCTTCCCCTTCTGGTACCTGTGAAACATCTGTATTACTCCCCGTGAGTCTGTGAGCCTTCAGGACCACCGGAAGTAACGAAATGCCATCAAGCGTTCCAGTGTTGCTGTCAGATCACGTACAACACCCGGTGATGGCCTGCATGGGACTGATGGAACATAGAATGGACTTGCACCTCAGGACCTCATGCCTCCAGTCACATAATCGAGCACTGGCCCATAGAAGAGTATGGACATCCGCTGATTATCACTTGTCTTGAATTGTACCAACACACGTCGTGATAAAATTGTACAAGCGTCGCGATATACCGGATCTCTGTATTAGGGAAAGCTTACCCTTTATTTAACCTGATCATTGGTTCATGCTGTGAAGGGGTGGAGTGTATGGGAACTGCTGAGTCACTGCCTGAACCTCTGATTGATCACCTGAGGCGAGCCATGAGTCAGCCAGAGGAGCACAGGTGAGGCAATTCACCTGTGCTGCCAGAAGTGGTGGAGCCAGGCTCCACCCCTCCTAGACCTATTTAAGAGCTGGCTACCAGTGGGGAAGCATCTCAGTGGGAGATCTCTCTTTCTGGTGTTTTGTGGTGAGCCCAGCATAAGGGTAAGCCTTCCATTTATTCTCTCTTGTTATCATAGTCCATTTTGCCTAAATCTCTTGTTTATTTTGTGATTGTAACATCTTGATATCCGTTGATTATGCACTTACTCATAGGGACACACTGATCCTGAGCTTGGAAGAAGCTCTGTTTAAGTGCTGGTCAGCTCTCACAGGCCCCCTTATCTTGTAGCACCCTAGCCCACATGATAGCTCCTAGTAGGTCCCAGAAGAAATCAAAGTTGACTTTCTTAAAGTCCAGGGTAGCAATCCTACTTTTTGGTTTGCTTCTTCTGTTTAAGATCTTGAACTCTGCCATCTCATAATCGGTGCATCCCAAGCTTCCCCCGGCCTTCCTTTCCCTAACAAGCGCATCCTTATAAGTAAGAACTAGGTCCAGTACCATCCCCACCCCTCATTGGCTCCTCCACCACCTGCATCAGGAAGTTATTTTCAACATATTGCAGGAACTGCCTCGAGCACACATGCTTGGCCATGTTGCTTACCTAACATATGTCTGGATAATTGAAGTCTCCCGTAAGAACCAGTGCCTGGGAATGTGAGGCTACTTCCAGCTGCTCGTAGAAGGCTTCATCAACTTCCTCCTGGTAAGGGGGGCTATAATACATACCCACAACAGTGTCGCTGATACTAGCCTGCCCCTTAATTCTCACCCACAACATCTCCACTGGTATATCACCCTCCCCCAGGTGGAGTTTGATACATTGTAGCTGCTCTCTCACATGAAGAGCAGCTACAGGGACGCCCCCCTGCCTGGGAAGGGGGGGGGGGGAGAAGAAGAACAAACAGAAATCAGAAAGGAAAAGAAAAAGATAAAAG
>NW_024884554.1:37172-40731 GCF_019232065.1 Centrocercus urophasianus
GAATCACAGAATCACCCGGGTTGGAAGGGACCTCAAGGATCATGTAGTTCCAACCCCCCTGCCTAGCAGGGCCACCAAACACACACATTCAGATCAGGTTGCCCAGGACCCCGTCCAACCTGGCCTTAAACACATCCAAGGACGGGGCATCCACAACCTCCCTGGGCAGCCCGTTCCAGGGCCTAACCACTCTCCTTGTATAGAACTTCCCCCTAACATCCAACCTAAATCTTCCCTCCTTCAACTTGGATCCATTTCCCCTAGTCCTGCTGTTGTCAGCCCTTTTGAAGAGTTTACTCCCCTCGTGGGTGTAGGTTCCCTTCAGGTATTGATAGGCTGCAATGAGGTCACCCCGCAGCCTTCTCTTCTCCAGGCTGAACAAGCCCAACTCCCTCAGCCTGTCCTCATAGGGGAGGTGCTCCAGCCCCCTGATCATCTTAGTCGCCCTCCTCTGGACCCTTTCCAAAATCTCAATGTCTTTCTAGTACTGAGGGCTCCACACCTGGACACAGTACTCCAGATGGGGCCTCACAAGAGCCGAGTAGAGAGGGACGATCACCTCCCTGTCCCTGCTGACCACCCCTCTCCTGATGGAGCCCAGGATCCCATTTGCCTTTTGAGCTGCCAGAGCGCACTGCTGGCTCATGTTCAGTCTCTCGTCCATCAGGACCCCCAGGTCCTTCTCTGCCGAGCTGCTCTCAAGGACCACTCCTCCCAGCCTGTACGGGTGCCTGGGGTTCTTCCGGCCCAAATGCAAAACCTTGCACTTTGCCGTGTTGAACCTCATTAGGTTCACCCGAGCCCAGCCCTCCAGCCTGTCGAGGTCCCTCTGAATGGCATCCCTTCCTTCCACCGTATCAACTGCACCACTCAGCTTGGTGTCGTCAGCAAACTTGCTGAGGGTGCACTCAATTCCCTCATCGATGTCATTAATAAAGATGTTAAAGAGCACCGGTCCCAAGACAGACCCTTGGGGGACACCACTTGTTACCGGCCTCCACCTGGACATAGAGCCATTGACCACCACCCTCTGTCTGCGGCCTTTCAACCAATTGCTTATCCATCGGGTCGTCCACCCATCAAATCCACCTCCCTCCAATTTGGAGATGAGGATGTGGTGGGGGACCATGTCAAAGGCCTTGCTCAGGTCCAGGTAAATGACATCGGTCGCCTTCCCTTCGTCCACCAATGCCCTCACTCCATCATAGAAGGCCACAAGATTAGTTAGGCATGACCTTCCTTTGGTGAAGCCGTGCTGGCTGTCTCGGATCACATGCTCATTCTTTATGTGATCGAGCATGTTGTCCAGGAGGATCTGTTCCATGATCTTCCCAGGCACGGAGGTGAGACTCACTGGCCTGTAGTTCCCCGGGTCCTCCCTGCTCCCCTTCTTGTATATGGGAGTGACGTGACCCTTCCTCCAGTCGTCCGGGACCTCACCTGACAGCCACGACTTCTCAAATATGATGGAGAGCGGCTCGGCAACCACCTCAGCCAGCTCCTTCAGGACCCTGGGATGCACGCCATCTGGCCCCATAGACTTGTATTCATTCAGTCTAAGGAGGCACTCTCGGACTTGCTCTGCCCTTACAGTGGGGAGGGATTTACCTCCTTGGTCCCCACATAGAGGTTTGGGGATGCAGGGTTCAGGGACGTGAAGAAGACTAGAATCCTGGCCACCAGTGAAGACCGAGGTGAAGAACTCATTCAGCACCTCAGCTTTCTCTTCATCTGTTGAAGCCAGTTCTCCTTTTAAATTTACCAAAGTAGGTACGCCCGTTTTGGCCTGTCTCTTCTGGCCAATGTACCTGTAGAAGGTTTTCTTATTGTTTTTCACGTCCCTTGCCAAGTTCAGTTCTGCCTGTGCCTTGGCTTCCCTGATCCCACGTCTGCAAGTCCGGACGGCATTCCTGTATTCTTCCCAGGTGACACAGCCTTGTTTCCAGAGCTTGTACACCCCTTTCTTCGCCCTCAGTTCTCTCAGCAGGTCCTTGCTGAGCCATGCCGGTTTCCTACCTCGCCTGCCCACTTTCTTATTCAGAGGAATGGAGACCTCTTGTGCTTCCAGGAGGGCATCTTTGAAGAGCCGCCAGCTCTCCTCAACATCCTTGTCTTTGAGGGCAGCGCGCCAGGGGATCTTGGCCAGCGCACTACATTGAGTAGTTTGAAGTCTGCTTTTCTAAAGTTCAGTGTCCTGATCCTGCTCTTTGCCAGGCCCACATCGCTTGAGATCACAAACTCAACCAGGGCGTGGTCGCTGGAGCCCAGGCAGCCTCCGACCTTGACGCCTTTGATGATCTCCTCGGCGTTGGTGAGCAGCAGGTCTAGCAACGCTTCACCTCTGGTCGGTCTGTCCAATACCTGAACCAGAAAGCTATCATCAATGGATTCCAAGAGCCTTCTGGAGCTCTTGCAGCTCGCCATGTGGTTTTCCCAGCAGATGTCTGGATGGTTGAAGTCCCCCACCAGGACAAGAGCCCGTGAGCCAGACATCTCACGCATCTGGAGCAAGAAAGCCTCGTCAACAGCCTCCCCTTGATCAGGTGGTCTGTAGTATACCCCTAACACCAGCTGACCTATATTAGTCCCATCTCTAATCCTAACCCACAGGCTCTCAACCTGTTCCTGACTGTTTCTCATAGGGATTTCCTCACAGTTTATCCAATCCCTGACATAGAGAGCAACTCCCCCACCCCTCCTACCTCGCCTATCTCTCCTAAAGAGTCTATAGCCGTCGATGGCAGTATCCCAATTGTGGGAGTCATCCCACCATGTTTCTGTGATAGCGACAAGGTCATAACTTTCCGAGTGCATCACAGTTTCCAGTTCCTCCTGCTTGTTACTCAGGCTGCGTGCATTGGTATAAAGGCACTTCAGCCGGGCTATCCGTCTCGCCACCTTTATATGGGATCTAGGATCCCCTAGAACAGCAGCATCCCCAGCATCCCCCTGCCCTACTCCTTCCCTATGCACTCTGCCGTCATTGCCCATGGAGTTCGGTACAAGCCCTCGAATGACCCGTTCAACCCCAGTAGCCCTTATTTTGTCCCCTTCCCCCTTCATTCCTAGTTTAAAGACCTGTCAATGAGTCCCGCTAATTCTTCAGCTAAGATCCTCTTACCCCTCAGGGACAGGCTGCATGCATCAGCAGCCATCATGCCAGGTGCAGTGTAAATTGCCCCATGCTCAAAAAAGCCGAAATTCTTGCGCCTGCACCAGCTCTTAAGCCATCTATTGAAGAGTTGGGTATTTTGGATCCTCCCTGTACCTTTCCCTGACACCACGGGCATAGAAGAAAAGACCACTTGCACCCCAGCTCCTTCAAGTATTCGCCCCATTCCCCTGAAGTCTTTCTTGATAGACCTCAGGCTTGCCTTATCAACTTCCTCGCCGCCAGCCTGAATTATTAAAAGTGGGTAATAATCTGAAGGCCGAATCAACCCAGGAATTTTCTTTGAAATGTCCCTGACCCGTGCCCCAGGAAGGCAGAACACCTCTCTGCGGGTAGGGTCGGGCCGGCATATAGGGCCTTCTGTTCCTTGCAGAAGGGAGTCGCCTA
>NW_024884555.1:0-19948 GCF_019232065.1 Centrocercus urophasianus
TCCCCTTCCCCTTCCCCTTCCCCTTCTCCTTCCTTGTCTGCTCTGCTCCGTGACATTTATTCCACTTCTTAGATAACTTTCTGGTGTCACTTCTTTTCAGTTAAGGATTAGTGCATAACATAGATGCTACAATTGCAATGTCTACCTGCTTTCTTTTAAGAAATAGCCTTGCTCCTTAGTAGGAAAGCACTACATGAAAAGGACTGAGTAGTTTTTCTTTGCTTGCTTTTTTTATGACTGGCATGATAGCACTGCCACCTTCAGATTCTGCTTTCCTCTTTCTACAATTCTGGCTTGAATGTGTACATTTTTGCAAAGTTTGAGTGATGTTTCTTCTTTAGATGAGACAAGATGCATTTTTTTAAATTGGCTCAGTTTATTTTTCTCATACATGTTAATAATAATTTATTCAGTTCTGTTTTAACTTAAAAAAACGTGCTTTGATGATATCCCACACTTCCAAATTTTTCAAAAGAAACTGAATCAGTTCCATTTCCAGATGAGTCAAGTATCATGACTTTGTGGTTTAAGAATAACTATCACATTAGTGTGTTGTAACAAAATGATGGGGGTTTTTTGAAGAGGTTTCTTTCTGAAACATGGAACAATGAGAACTGAAAAGGAAAGAATGAGTTTTGTGGATATTTTAGTTCAACATATTTAAGATAAAAAATTAAATAAGATAAAAAATATGTCTCCAGTAAAGAAATAAATTAAAATATCATCTCATAGTTAGGAGAAGCCATCCTATTAATAAAGAGGAAAACAGCAGAGGATATTAAAACAGAAGACAGCGAACTAAGAAAGAAAGCAACTGCCTTCAAATCTGAAGTTTAGAACAGTTTGTTACTTTCCTGCGTAGTTTAGTATGTGGATTGCAGAGCTGACTAAAGCACAGGCTGTTCTCACCTCTGTTGTAGAATGGCAAGGTCTGGATCATAATTTTCTTAGTACATTTTTAAATTGAAATTCAGACAAGATATCTTCAGTCATTGTTGTAATAAATACTTTTATGTCAAGTCTCTTTTGTTGAAAATGCATCCCTAGTATTCAGCAAGTAGTACAGAGTGCTCTACCCTGCATAAAAGCCCATTTTTAAAAATACTTTTCTGTAACATTCTGTTACTCTACTGCACAGACAGCACACATGTTTAAAATAAGTTAACATTTACATTATTTTTACTACGCTTGAGTGATAGCAAATTTTCTGATTGTGTTAATTGGCATTCTTGAGGGGTATATTTTAAAATCGTAATCACAACAAGCCCCAGAGACAACGTTAAATAAAGAATCTTGGGGTGCTATTTAGGGTTTCCTAATGCAAAGTATTGTTGGGAAAAGCTGGGTGTCATCAACCCCTCAAGGAACTAACAAGATTGCTCCAAACTGACAATGAACTAGTAATGTCCAACTATTAAAATGAAATCCAAAGCCCAGTGATATCAATAAAGAAACCTCACAGATTTCACGTCGCCCAGGTAGAGATACTTATGTACATACTGCAGAGTATTTGCCTATATGTGGAAGCTCTTTGTTCTGCAAATCATTTAAGGACACACTGAACTTTCAATAAGTGTTCACATCAACACTGAAATCAATTGAAGCGTATTTTAAAGTGGTTCGTTGAACTGGGAGAAAATGAATCTGGGCCTCAGTGATTTTTTATGGGAACGTATGATGTACTTAAATTTAACATATTTATGTAGTAAACTCTCTGATTTCTCCACTGAGCCCAACTGAAAAATGAATAAAACATAACCTCTGGCCCTGTGTTTCTTTTGAGCTACTGCGTCCAAGCAGTCCAGAAGCTAAATGGTTCCCTATTACTATGCCAGTCTTTCCTCGCACATCCCAGCAGGAATTTTTGGCTTAATGGAGAGACTAAACCTCTATATTCAGCTTTCTATTCATCTCTTGCCAAGAGCATGGAAAGCAGCAAATTCATTTTCAGCTGGGAGAGAAAAAAATTAATAAATTTGTTAATTTTATTTGCATCATTTCTGACTAGATCAATTCATCTACCCTCAGATTATGATTGCTTTCATATAAGTTGGACTCAGAAGTTGACAACTTCCATAAACTCTCTGTCAATGAGAAATACTAGTTTGGTGTAAAATTTAGTGCTTAATACAGTTTTTATTTTATTGCTAAAGGGTTCTGCATAGCTGAGATGATTTAAGCAGTCAGTAAGTTTCAAGGGAAAGTGCATAGTAAAATGAAGAACAATTCCTTGTTCTTCTCTGTAGTTCCTAGCTTTGCCAAGAGATGTATTTCTTCCCCTGTCTGTTTCTGTAGCAAGAACTCAGTACTGTGAAGTAAAAGGAGGTGGGAAAAAAAAAAAAATCTAACACAAACTTTTTGAAAGAAAGACTTTTATTTTATTTAAAGATGCATACAAGGAAAAAATAGTCATGCAATATTTCTACTTGAATGAGATTTATGGGCCACTTCTGACAACCACTTACACCTTGAAATGTAGTTAATTCTGTGAGTGATCTCCAGAATTTTGAATTTTTTTCCAACCATTTTATGTCTTATGATGCCAAGTTCCAGTGTTTAGTTAAGAAAATGAGATCAATTTATCTATTCTGGAAATAGCCAGAGTCTCTGCAGCTATTACAAAATTATTAACATTATAAATAATGAAACATCAGATTTACCTCAGAAATCAAATTGGATAGATCACAAGTATGAAATAGTATAGATAAGTACTGGGCATGTTACTATAGGCACTAACATTGGCTTGCTCTCTAACACACGATTAGACTAAAGAGAAAACCACTGCTTCAGGCATGCATTTGTAGGCACTGTCCTTCTCAGTAACTGTTGTCAAAGAAAACATGAATGTTTTGCAGTTTGAATGTTTGCAGTTCAAATGATACCATAAAGTAACTACTGCTTTTAGAAATGGCTTTCTCATTATGAAATTCAACATTCCTGTAAGGCAATAAGTCAAGGAAATGAATGACTGAAATAAGTGATAGCGAAGGGAATATCTTTCTTCAGATCAAAATTTAGATGAGCAAGAAAACTTAAATTGATATAATACAATTAAAGTTTTATTATTATTATTATTATTAAAGATTCTCTGTAAAGACGTTAGAAAAGAGAAAGAGAGAGAGGAAAAATGTGTCAGTGAGCTATTTTTTTTCCTCAACTGTGGTGGGAAGCCACATTAAAAAACAAAACAAAACAAAACAAAAAACTAGAAAAAAAGGTGGCTCTGGCAAAAGTTTTCCAAACATGCAGCATTAGAGAGGATAAGTTTAGATTTATTATTGTTGTCATTTTAATGGAGTTACTGGTCCTGCATTAACAGAAAGTGACTCTTAGAGATATTTATCATAGTTACCTGTCTTATATAAGTACCATTATATGGGTATGAAAGATTTTCACTAACAGCAAGTTTGAGGCTTGGCCTAAAGCTACAGGATAAATTTCTAAATGCTTATACAGACCCTTGAGATCAATACAAAATCATGAACACAGACTTACTTTAAGGTTTCTCTTGTGCAAACCTTGCATTTGCTGGATTTGCTGTAATACAGGATATCTCAAGGCTGAATATGCGTTGTCTATTTAAGACTGAGCAGCACATTGCATAAAAGCCTGTGACAAACCATTTTGTGAATATACAAAAAATACAGAACCTGCAATTACAATTTTAAAGTCTGTTTGTGTGATCACAGTAATATCAGCTGACATTACCTTAGACTAGATATCAAGTACCAACTACTACATTAGCTATCAAGTGCAATTTCTTCTGGGGGGAAAAACAAACAAACAAATAAATAAATAAATAAAAATTCCATTTAACAAATATCATCTTATCCTGAAAGAAACCACAAAGTTTAAAAAGATCAAGTGCTTGGTCCTGAACTTTGGCCACAACAACCTGAGGCAATGCTACAGGCTTTGAGGCAGAGTGGCTGGAAGGCTGTGGAGGAAACAGACCTTGGTGTATTGGCTGATGTTTGGCTGAACGTGAGCCAGCAGTCTGCCCAGGTGGCCAAGAAGGCCAATGGCATCCTGGCTTATACCAGAAATAGTGTTGCCGGAAGGAGCAGGGAAGATATCATCCCTCTGTACTCAGCACTTGTTGAGGATGCATGTTGTAAACTGTGTTCAGTTCAATCATTTCCTAAACTGAGGGCAACAAAGAAACAAATAGCAACAACAACAACGAAACAAATAAAAACAAAACATAATGGAATATGTTTCTCTACCCATGTTCTTTTATTCACTTGGCATCACTACTTCTCCTACTTCAGTCCCAGCTGTACAGATAATACAAAAAACATGACAAATCCTAGATAAGGTATTCACTCAATTGTCTTTCATATATATATATATAAAGAGATTAATAAAAACCAAGAACAACAACAACCAAAAACAAGAAAATAATAAAAAAACTGCTCTATGAAACAAAGACTAATGTAAGCAAAGACTGGAGTGCTGTTTGTAGGTCTCACAGCCTTTTGTACCAGAGCTGCTTTCCTCCTCCTCACTCCCTGATAATTAACCATCATTTCTGCACTTCCTCATCTTCTTTGTATTGATCTTTCATCATATAATGGGAGCAAACAGCAAAAGGAAGGCTTAATAACAAACATTAAAATGAATAAATAATTACAGCCACAAATCTTCTTCAACCAACTGATTATTTGTTCAGTGACAATATTACAAGGAATTGGCTTTACATAATTTAAAAGGACACTGGCAAGTAGGGATTTTTTTAAACAGAATTTTTCCATCCTGTCATCTCCTAAAGGAAGGTAGGATAGGGGCAAGGGAAAGATTCCTTTTTATGAAACATAGAAATAACTTCACTTACTAATCACTTTTTCAATATTTTTTTAAAAGATTATTTTCTATTACTTGTAGGTAGGCAAGTCTTTCTCAAAGATCTACCAGGATGTTTTCTCAGGATGTGTGTGTTCCCCATTTTGCAGTTCTGAACTTGTCACTGGTAGGTCTGAAATCTACCGCACTAAATAGGCTGATGAGAGCAGAAGAAATGGAAATGCTGAAGGAGATGTGTGGCATGCTCATGGTCGTGCAGTGGGACAGAAACAGAAGCAATGTTAAGGCTTCTGCAGCTGACACAAACTCACCTATCTCCTCTGCAAGACAGAATTCAAAATTACACTCTGATGCTTAGTTTATTAGGATAGTTAGGACTTTTGTGCAAATGAGTCAGAGTTAGTTGAAAGGGCTCATTTTCCCCTAGCTAACTTGGAAATGCAGCTCAGTGTCATTTCAGAAGGTGAATATCTGTCCCTAGCATGGGAATTCTGTGCCATGGTGACGTGACAAGTCCCCAGTTCATGGAGACTCAGGCACCAGCAACATCAGTGCCATGAAATTTTATCCTTTCCTCTGTCTTCAATGTTCTCTGATCTGAGTATACCTCATTAGCTATTTCAGAGCTATCACGGGGGTGCTTGATAGGAGCACCTATTTGAGGTATGTCCAGGCCCCTGAAATGAGAAATTTTATAAATATGATTCGTTCTGAGGTATGATTTTGAAGGTAAGAGGTCAAGTGTACTTTATTCATTAATGTTCTTTTCTTTCAGAAAACTACATATCCACACACTGAAGAAGTAATGACCTGAAAATAGTGCAATTTACAATATGATATGCTGGCAGAAAGTTTTCTAACACCTCCCAGAAGTGCACTTTTCAGAAACCTGCTGTACATAAACATAAAGGTCTGCAATCTGTCAGTTAATATTAATATGGTCATTTGCCGCTAAGTTGTAATAACATGATGCACATGGGACTTGCTACACTGACCTTTTTGGTGGAAGTGATTCATTAAATGGTCACTCATTTAGACAGCAGTAACTATTTGCACAGCTATTAACATTTTAGAACTTAAGTAGGTATTTATTGCTTTCAAAAAGAAATTTTTACCAAGGTTAGCTGAAGACTGGATTTCTCAATACTCACTGAAGGAAAGAATTTGAAATTCAGGAACATGAACTACAAAGGGGAGGAATATATATATATTTAATATCTACCTTCAGATAAATCTGAAAGTCCAAGCTATTTTCTGAGTGATTTTGAGCCTATGGCTAAAATCACTAACTATCAAAGGCTAATATCAAATTTATTTCATTGCTTTGCACTTTTTTCCCTCCTTCATCCTCACATCATTTAAGGATTAAAGAGAAAGTATGGAAAGTGGTGAGAGCTATTAAATCACCAACAGTATGCCCCTAAACCAAGAGCCATTAGCTTCAGTAGGTACCTGCTTCTGCTATCAAGTTAAGAGACTTCTCCTAAGTCTCCATAACTTCCACTATTAATTCAAGAGACCTAAGAGCAGCATTTCAGAATCTAAAGGGGGTCTATAAGCAAAGAGGGGAGAGATTCTTTTGCAGAGTTTGTCATGATGAAGTGGTTTTGAATTAAGAGGGGAGAGTTAGATTGAAGATAAGGAAGAAGTTTTTTACAACAAGAACTGTGAGGCACTGGAACAGGTTGCCCATAGAGGTGGATGTCCTGCCCTTGGAGACATTCAAGGTCAGACTGGATGGGGCTCTGCCTACTTGATGGAGCTATAGGTGTCCCTGTTCATTGCAGGGGGTTGGACTAAATGGCCTTTAAGGGATCTTTCCAACTTGAACGTTTCTATGATTCCACTGAATCTAAAAGTGTCAGAAAACAAAAAACTAGCACAGATATAAACGTTTCTGTTGTACTGGATAGATTTCAGAAAAAAATCTAACAAAACATTTTTTTTCCTGTTTCTCTGATGAGTGCTAGTTGCCTTTTCTTTCAGTTTGCTTTCAACATGTCTGTGATTCCATCTACTGCATCTACTCTTTCCATTTTGCAGAAGATCTTGAATTTTCCTTGAAAAACTAAAAATATTTTGGCTTAAAATGGGAGAATCATTGATGAATGCATCAAAGATTCAGTCTGTTCATCAATCAAGCAGACTCATGTACATGGATGGTATATATATTTTTTTCTTTTTCCTATTTTTTATTATTGTTATTATTAATAATAATAATAGTATAATTATTAATGTTATTATTATTATCAGTATTATTATTATGTATTTGCAGATACATGACCAATAAGTTACAAAGTACATTGATCCTTTGAATCTTGCTACTAAGTAGTGCATATTCTCAGTTTCTTGAAGTTTCAGTTTTAGTAAGCAACTTCAAAATCCTGAGATATGAAAAGGGAACATAGAAATACGACCTCATCAGTAAATCAGTGTCACTATCCTTCCAACAGAGAGGCTTTTTTTTCTTAAATTTCCCAATACATTCCCTCCAGAGATGGTGTGATGAGCCATACATGACCAGTCATCAAATATTAAAAGCAACCATAGGAGTGACAAGATTGTTCAGCTGAACAGTTACAGTCAGCCTGGTTAGCAAGGGATCCTTCTTTGCTTCGCCGTGAACTGTTCAAAGGCTTACATTTTTGTAAACCTCTCCAGCGTATCCACTGTTTGCAAAAATCAGTTGCATTAAAGCAAATCCAAGGAAACACAACTGCATTGGGAAGCTGAGCAACCATGCAAAATGTTATCCTAACAGTCCTAAACACTCCAGACTAGACTGTTTCATAACGTGTTGATCACAGCAAGGCCATGTGTATGTGCATGTGCTGTGGATATATGCAACGTTTGTTTATAAATGAAGTGGGGAAAATGGTCAAGGGAAAATAGGCTGCTAGCTTGGCCCACGGGAGAACAGAGTTCAAGCTCTAATTTATCAACACAAACGTCCATATAATAGTGCGACAATTTACTATCTCATGACTCACTTTGCTTTTGTGAAATAAGTGTGGTAATTCCTTTTTCTCAGAACTATTACAAGTAGAAAAAACTAGTTACTTTTATTAACTAAAAGACGATTATGTATGTGTAAACGTGTAGATTGACACTTAAGCAACATTAAACAACTAAACTCCAGTTCTGTAATATATATTAAGGGAACAATGTTCAAAACAATGTTACAGAAGTTCACACATTACCTCTGTGAGCATTATGCAGTATAGGAGAAAATCATAATTAGTAATGATAGCAAATAAAATGCAGCTCTTGCATAAGGCAAACTTCACCATGTGGAATCTCCAATATTTTCTCAACTCTTGCTTTGACATCCCTTATTTAGCACTTAGCAACATTAATTCATATGTACTTTATACTGTGTTTAGTACTAGTTGTATAATTAGTTGTGGAATATATTTAGTTGTCATCTCTATTTATTTAGGTTCCTGGGATCATGTAAAGTTCTGCTACATTCAAACAAATTTGAAAGAAAATGATTTTTATTCACTTTTCAGTGTAATGACCATTTCTGATTAGCTTAAATGAATGATAAAATATTGTTTTAACACCTTTTCCATTTGTTTTGCCATCATTGATGTAAACTCCTGAAGAAAATATTGCAATAATTTCTTGGCTATTTGACAGAAGAATTGTAGACATATATTTTAATCTCAGCATCCTGTCAGGAAATGTTCACAATCCCATCCATTATTTAGCAGTTAATTTGTTAATCGATTGATCGATTGATTTGGGGTTATTTTACACTGGGATTAGCATGCACACACACAAAAATCTTGTCTCTATGGTAAATTCAGGAAAATTGAATCAGAATGTAAAATGTTCTGGTGTTTACAGATGTAGATTGAATCTGCCATGGACTGGCAACTACAAAAATAATTCATAGCTGGGAATATATAAGGTTTGGATCAAAACTTAAGACCTGTTCTATTTGATGTGATTATTTCTTCTATACTGAAAATAATGTGGGGCCATCCTATGGGAAAAAAAGCTCTTTGTTTTATCAATTCTTCTGAGGAAAATATTTCTCAGTCTGAAACAAAAGAAAGCTACCTCCAGTCTTTGAAATCTAAATGTTCTTCAGTACTAGAGTGTTTAGGGACCTCAGAGTTTCTCATTACATACCTTGTCACAACGTAGGGCTGATGTCCTAGAAATATTTATAATTACCAGATGTTGTATATATATATGGTACCCATATGGAGTTCATCTTAAGCACTTAGGCTTTGTAGTCAGATTCTCTTCTTAATGGTCGTATGATGGCATTACTTTAGCAACTCCCAGTTCTCCCCTTTCCTAAGTTGTATCTGGATAACTGTTTTTGAGAAATCGTAGTTACTCAAGAGGACCTTTGATTTGATAGAATACAAGTGATGTTATGAATCTTAACCAATGAATACAATGTTTTCCCTGTGACCAAGAACTGTACTGAATATCTGCTGAATACTGAATATCTGCTAAATATCTGCTGAATATCTGCACTGAAACTGCTGAATATCCTGCAAAAGTTGGTTTGGGAATCTGGAGAAACACAATGTTGCTGTGGTCACCTTCCAGTCATAAGCTGGATATATTCCACTCAAGATATTCAGCAGTGTTTTCTAGAACTGTAATACTATAAATTCAAATATATGTATGCCTGTTCTTCTGCCCCACCTGCTCATTAGATCTGCAGAATTTCGACAATTGCACCACTGAGGTTCTTAGGGAGATTTGAGAAAATTTATTTAATAAAATAAATTTGAGAAAATTTATTTTGAGAAAAATTATTGAATAAAAAGTGAAGTAACAGTGCTTATTTCACTAAAAAGCCTTTGCATAACATCTGAATTACACAATGACAATTGCTGAGATAGATGTTTGACAAAACATTTACACACCTTTGTATTTTATCTATGTTTTCTTCACTTACTGCTTTGGTGACATTCCAATTTTGTGTCTCATTATGTCTGTTCTTGAATGTCTGATTGTGGACAAAGGCAAAAATACTTTTCTTGATCAATAGTAAAAAAGGAGATACTTTAAAACTGGAATGAATTCCAACCATGATGGGCCAAGTTCTGTGATCAGATGTGCTTTGAAGTTTCCTACTGCCTTTCACTGTGTTTTGTACATAAGCATCCAAGAGTGCAGGAGTGTCTCTCATATTTGGAAATTTTAGTGAAGCAGGTTGTATAATGAGAATACTGGGACAAGAACCAACGTGGGAGGAAATCCAGAGCCTAAGAAAGCTGCCTCTGTGCTAATGGATCTGCCTGAATTAAATCCCAAAATCCTCAGCACCAAATGCTCAAGCAATTTCCACTTCTTTGAGAGTATGTTCCAGATTTACCATGAAGTTTATCTTCTGGTTTTGGAAGTCCTCTTTCCCATGTTCATTTGACTTTGGTAGAACAACTTGCATATACACAAACAAATTCAAGTGAATAGAAAAGGAGAGGGCAGGAGGAAAAGGGGTGATGGGGACTAACAACTTGTTTATCAGTTTCAAGTTGAACCATCTGTTGTTAATGATTACATCTTCAGCTTCCAATTTTCATTTGAACGTTATTGCTCATTTCTAGCTGAGTACTGAAACATCATTTTACACTACTACACAGGATTCTAAATTAAAGACTATTTATATTGGAAATCTGTTGGAAGAGAAAATTATGTTCCCTATTATACAACAAAAATACTTTGCCTAACACTGAGAATATTTGACTTTTTAGGGGAGGATACTCAAGATCTGCAGCTGAAAAATGGATTCATTTATGGTGTAAATTGCATTTGAGCTGGAGGGGGTTTGGTGAATGTTGGGGGTTTAGGTTGACCTCAGGCATAGAGGTGTAAAGTAATAATAAGTAGAAGTCAGGGGTTTAGGTTCTGACCTCAGGCATAGAGGTGTAAAGTAATAATAAGTAGAAAAAATGAAAATATTTTCCAGATCCATAGCAAATGGAAAGGATTCAGCATCTTTTTGTGGAATTTTAAAATATTAATTTATTTTTTTTTTTTTTTTTTTTTTTTAATTGTTCTTCTTCTTATTTCAGTTAAACTGCAGAGGAATGGAATCCCTTTCCCAGTATGCAATTAACACTGTGGGGAAAGAAAAAAAAAAAAAAAAGAAAAAGTATACTATCAATATTTTATTCCCAAGATTGAACCTGTCTAGATGCTTGCTTTAATGACCAAAATAGGAACAAAATAGCAGGCATGTAAGTCCTAGTTATTCATACTCTGTTTACAAAACCCTTGATCAGATATCCACATCTACATCACAGAGGTTGTAATTTTTACAATAAAAGGTCAATCTCATTGCTCTGTCTTTTCTGGAGTAGTTAGCAAGTGAAAATCAAAAGGCACACCTAGTAGAGTCTCCCAAAATATTCAATATTTTCACTGGAAAATTCTGCAGCAATATGAAGGCCTTCCTTCTCTTTATTAGTTGCAAATAAGAACAATAGAAAAATCTAGAAGTATCATTTTCTGAAACACCTTTGTGACTTTTCTATATATGCATAAATCACACAGGTACTTTGGAGTCCAGATCCCACTGGGATCCTAAATGTTCATGTGATTTATGAAAATAGGATGTATTAGGCTGTGCTTCCTAGGTAATTTAGAAAAAAATTGCTCCTAAAGGAAGAGCTGATCTGGTTGATTTTTGCAGTTACTTTGTTTGCTTTACAATCATATTTTACTTATGGAATTTCTTGCTTTTACTCTTGCAGGCTGACAGACCTTTAATTTGCTATTTTTCACAGCTTGCATTCACCATACAGAATTTCTTCTATTGATTGGAGGTAATTAAATTGTAGTTGTTGGTTTTCATCACTAATGTGGTTTGTGTGAGAGTCTGACCCACAATCCCTACGGTAAATGTAATAGCGTTTTATCTACACTGTACCTCAGTTTTAAGATCAAACACTTGAAAAAGCTAGAGGTTTGCAACAAATAAAAAGTTCTAAAGAAGGTGAAGTACTTGTACTATGTTGACAAACTGAATCATTTATAACCCATTCCTTTTAACAACCCTTGGAAGAAGAATAAGACACTGCAATTTCCTGTTTAATCTTTCTGTATCTTGTCAATGACAAGAAGAGATGCACCACTGTAAATTGACATAAGTGCTATATGTAGGTTAAAGCAAAGCCGCGCAGACCTGAGATATCCAAATTTTGTTTCATCTGTGCAAAAAAAATTAACACAAAGTGTACAAGTGTGAGGGATATCCAGCTTGATAGACTAATGATCAAGTGGTCAGCAGTCCATAGGGAAAAAACAAAACAAAACAACAAAAAAAACAACACTGTGTTACTCTGGAATAATCTAAATACAGTACTTAGAAGTATGCATCATTAGGTAAAAATCTTACTGATAATGATTTGAGCTTGAGTCCTGTTTAATGTGTAAACACAGTAATTTATCCAAATAATGGTAACCAGAAGCGTATTTTTTTAAGAAAACAACACATGAAGCACAAAGAACTAACCTATAATAAGGGTAATTATAACATGCAGTCTGAATTCAGATATTTGGATAATGTTATTTAGCTATGACTTCACAAGAATACTTGATTGTATTCTGCTCTTGAGCTTAGTTAGTCAAATGCACACCAGTCTAATCCCTGCAAGGCTGGGGGTGAAAAACAGTCTTTGGAGCTGATTACACTATAAAGTCCCATTAACATGTAAAAGTCCCTGGAGAGTGTGAAAACTTGGGATATTTGGTGGAAAAAAACAAACGTAGCACCAACTTTTGAATTTCCTTATCTCAAAACTATGTAAAAACAAGAGTTATAATTTACTCTAGTTGTCAGAATGCATTAAAAATTTCATGGCATGACCACTGGCCTTCATTTTCTGCCAGTGGTATTTTAGGTGAAACATGTTTTTCAGTTTTGAAGGTTTTGAGCGTAATTCAGAGTGCTTCTAAAATCTCTTAGTATATTCTCATTGTGTGGAATACAAACCAGTAAGCAATATGGTGTTATATAATCTGCCTGCCTTTTTTATAAAGGATGATTTAAAAATGAGTGTTCTATATATCTCTCTCTCTGTTTCAGTAGAGATACATTATGTTGCTACAGAAGACCTTATTCATAGTTTGGCTACAACTTTCAACCCTAAAGGCATGATGCTTGAGTGGAAGTGTAGTGGTTACCATCTGAGCCAGCACACTGGTGTTTGATATGAATCGGTCTCCAGAATTAAACCCACGAGTAATTCTGAGCTTTGAAGCCAGACAATAATAAATAGCTGGGGGCTGTAATGTGCCTGTGTTCCCTGTGCAATTGGAGCAATTGTGTTGTACAATTACACTGTATTCTACACTTTGCTCAACACCGAGGAGTATGTCTCAGCTTCAGAAGAATAAAATTTGTTTATATACATATATTTATGTGGATTTTGAAATACTAATATCAGACCTTGGATGCTGGAAAATAAAACAAGAACAAAAGATTTAGATTTTGTTTTGTTTTGTTTTGTTTTTCTGTGAGTGTAGATGCAAATAAAAGCATTTGGAATAATAGTTTTACAAATAATTGTGCTTTGGAAAGTGAAAAAGAAAAAAAAGAGAAATTGAAAAGCATCCTCTACACCCAGATGTAAGCATCTTGCTTTGACATTTTCAAAATGCATAATTCTTTGGAAAAGCATATCCAGATTTAAAATCATATTTAGATAGATAGACAGATACATGCATCCATAGATGGTAGATAGGTAGATAATGCAAAGAAGATAAATATGTCCACTAAAAGCTGTGAAGTAGTGGACAATTGTTAAAGATTTTGTAGAATGAATTTCTATGTGGTTCATCATAAAGAATTAAGAAGAATTTAAGAAAACAGTTTTAAGGTGTTCATGCTTAGTCTCATCAAACAAGTGCCTACTCAGCTATTCTGTCCCTGACAGCTGCCAATACCAAGTGTAAGGAGGGGAGCATACAGTGCTGTTTCCCAGCACATTAGTTCAGAAGGCTATGACTTGAGAGATTTAGAATCATAGAATCATAAAGTCATAGAATTACTCAGGTTGGAAGGGACCTCAAGGATCATCAATTCCAACTGCAGCCTAACCATAGTACCCTAACTCTAACAAACCATCTGCTAAATCATATCTCTGAGCACCACATCCAAACGGCTCTTAAACACATCCAAGGATGGTGGCTCAACTACCTCCTTGGGGAGCCTATTCCAATGTTTAAGCACCCTTTCTGTAAAGAAGTGTTTTCTAACGTCCAACCTAAACTTACCTTGGCACAACTTGAGGCCATTTCCCTTCATCTTGTCACCTGTCACCAGTGGGAAGAGACCTACCCCGCTCTCACTGTAAGCACCTTTGAGGTACTGGAAGAGAGCAATAAGGTCTCCACTCAGCCATCTCTTCCCCAGACTGAACAGCCCCAGCTCCCTCAGCCTCTCCTCATAGGGCTGATTTTCCAAGCCCTTCACTAGCCTCGTTGCCCTTCTCTGGACCTGCTCCAGTACCTCCATGTCCCTTTTGTACTGAGGTGCCCAAAACTGAACACAGCATTCTAGATGAGGCCTCACCAATGCTGAGTACAGGGGCAGGATGACTTCCTTAGTCCTGCTCACCACACCATTCCTGACACAAGCCAGGATGTCATTGGCCTTCTTGGCCACCAGGGCACAGTGCTGGCTCATGTTCAGTCAACTGTCCATCAGTACACCAAAGTCCCTTTCCATCAGGCAGGTTTCTAGCCACACCTCACCAAGTCTGTAGGATTGCCTGGGGTTGTTGTGACCAAAATGCAGGACCCGACACTTTGCACTATTAAAACTCATACAGTTAACCTTGGCCCATTGATCCAATCTGTCCAGATCCCTCTGCAGTGCCTTTCTCCCCTCAGGCAGATCAACAGCCCCTCCCAGCTTGTTGATGTCCGCAAACTTACTGAGGGTGCACTCAATCCCCTCATCAAGATCATCTATGAAGATGTTAAAGAGAAGCGGCCTCAGTACTGAACCTTGGGGGACACTGCTCGTGACCGGCTGCCAACTAGATCCAACACCACTGACCACAACTCTTCGGGCCCGGCCGTCCAGCCAGTGCTTCACCCAGTGGAGCGTAGACCCACTGAGAACATGGGCAGCCAGCTTCTCCACTAGAATGTTATGGGGGACAGTGTCAGAGGCCTTACTGAAGTAGACCACATCGACAGCCTGACCCTCATCCACTAACCTGGTCACAGAATGAAATCATGTTTGTCAGGATCTACCATTCATAAACCCATGCTGACTGGGCCTGATCCCCTCTTTGACCTTTAATTGGCCATGATGTTCCCCGAGATTATTCGTTCCATTCATTTCCTCAAATTGAAGTGTTATCTTTGTATTTTGTAGCCCTTGCATATTTTTCTTAACAAGGGAAATAAATAAACAAATAAATAAATAGATCCAGATCTATTTCAATCCATGTAAAGTTTTGCAGTTTGTAACCTGCTTTGAGAACAACTTCCACAACTTTGGTAGATGAGGTGCAGCCTTGTCTTTGTTTTGAACAATACCTTTTCACACTGTGTCTTCAAGTTCTTAAATTATTAGAAACATTGCTCATTTTTCATTTCTTTCTCACTCTTTGTTCATCATCTCAGGTCAGAAGTCTCCTTGGGCAACATTTTCTTGCATCCCTGATGTTTCACAATTGTTTCATATAAAATTAGTACCAAACCAGTGTCATTCATTCTCCATGAAGAGTTCATTGTTGAAGAAAGAGATGCTTCTGGATTCAAGGTGGTTTAATTACCTGCTTATCTAAATGTTATTACACCCATGGATAGTGGATGTATTTTGACTTCATTCTATCACCACTATCAAATTAACTTTGGCAAAAGCCAATTAACTACTGTAAATTATTCTGCTTCAATTAAAAGAAACAGAAATGGTGAAGGACTTTAATATATCCCTTTTAATCTACAGGTTTATGAAACACCAAAAAGAAAAATTGAGGATTTTATTTATTTTTTTTTTTCTAAAAAATAAGAAATTATCTGGAAGGAATGCAATAAAAAATAAGGATCATGCAAAATGTCACAATCATTTTCTCTTAATTTCTCCACACAGTTATATATCTGGTTATATTATTCATTTGACAAATCAATTACAGCTATAATGAAATTTTATAAGATTTTACTTTTATTTAATTAGTTACATCAATATATATTATTGTTTTTGTTTTGTTTTTTGTATTTGTACTTGTATTTGTATTTGTCTTGTTTTGTTTTTTAATTTCAATTATACATGAAAGCATCTAAGAATAAATGATGGAATAAGGTTCATTATACACCCTCTAAACATAAATTTTTTAAAGACAAAAAGAAAGTTATAGTGCAAAATATTATAAGTAATGTAAGCTGCAAGGTGATTTGTTAAGCTGGCTAAAGGCCATTTTCTTAAATAATAGTAATAACAATAATCCATGTCTTTATCACAAGCTATTTGAATTCTACAGAACCGTCTCAAATAATGGATGTAAAGTGATTTCCCCAGAATTTTTTTCTTCAAATCTCTTTGCTCCCACGGGTAACGCATTTTATTCTCCACAAGGGAATGTAACTCCAGCATGAAGGTAGTGAGTCATCTAAAAAAGTGTTATCCGGTTCACTGGTGGTAAATACAAATGATGCATTATGCATGGTGGGGGGAGGGAGTAGTAATTTAAAAGAAATTTACGCTACATTATTTTATATATTTATTTCTATCTCTTTTTTTTTAAACACTGTTCAGTAGACATGTTACAGTCTTACCAACTGCTATATCAAATGATGATTATAATAACATTAAGCTATAGATCCCAGTCTTAAACAGACACTGGGAATTACATTTCTGTGGTGCTACACAGAGATTTTAAACTAGGCTGTTGCAATTATGCCACACAATTACCTAAGTGGCCCTGATTCAGGAAAGTATTAAACACATGCTTAAAATTAAATTAAAATGAATCTTGTTCTTAAATACTTTTCTACATGAAGAAGGTGTCCTAATTTTCTCTGTAAGGTAGAAAATCACTGTGTTAAATCAATAGGTACTTTATTCTGGTATTCACTATAGTCTCCAGGATCACTGCACTGAAGTCCCAGACAGATGGCATTCAGTCCAGATAAAGCCCAAGCAACTATCACTATTTTTTTAACCGTATAATTTTTCTCTCCCAGTGACCTACCGCAGTACATATGGGAGTTAGAAATGCATGCTTGTCTGTGGGGCAGCCAGCAGAGTACTTTTCACACTGCAACTTCTGCACATCTGCAAATATCTGTTCTCAAAGCAAATTGAACAGATTGGGTCCAGGCAAAATGGAGACTTTTTTTTTAATACATTTAGTAGAAGCTTTGCCCCTCTTTCAGAACAAATTTATATCCCTATTTCTCGCCTTTTTATGAAGGACTTTAAACACTTTTGTGATTATTATTTAATAAGAGGAGAGCATGGTTCTTACTCTTCTAAGCGTAGAAGAATTACAATTTTTTTGGATCAAGAAGTGAGAAGCAGACAGAGACAGAAAAGGTCCAAAACCACAAACCACAGTTCTTTGCTCAGTGATCACGGAACTTGCTTGGCTTCTGTTCTTCCTTGTAAAAAGATCTTTTCACATAGAAGTGCTCAATTTCATCCTTATTCCAAGTGTCCTTCCAGTGAGAGCAGAAAATCATAATGTGTCTCACTCTTGAGTATGCAATTCTACCTATCTGTCTTGTTCATACTCTGTCTAAATGAGGACTAGGAAACAGAAAGCTTCTCTTTGCAAAAAGTCAATATGCTCACTATTCTACCAAAACTCACTGTACGAGACATATGGAAAGCATGGTTACTGCAAACTGGTTCTAAATTAATTGGCACTGTGATGAAGAAATAATACGTTTTTGCTACATCTCAGCGCAGGCATGCAATGAAGAAGGACAGCTCTAGGATATTCTTCAGAACAGTAGTGAGTTGGCAGATATGTACACAAAGTGGGGAACAAATACAGACTCAGATCCCAAAAGTGAAATGGCTGCACGGGTGGGCACCACTTGACTACCTGTTAGTTTCACCATGCTGATGAACCTTGATAGAGTAGGTTCCTTTATTTTAGTTCCAGAATTAACTCCTTGAAATCATTGATTGAAGATTCTATTTTCTATTCCCTTTCTTTGTTTTCAGGTTTTCATGTGAACTACAAATAATTAATTACTGCTACAACAATTTTCCTCACAATATGAGTAAGTAGCTCAAATAGCATGAACTCTTATCAGAGCTTTCTATTGCCAAGAGGAGATTTTTTCCCTTATATGTCTACGGCAGTTTGTACAACTCTACACAGATATTTTTTGAAGGTTGGACTTCATCTCCTCTCCAGCAGAGATTTCTTAAAGTCTGCTTCTTCACTGTCAAGAGAATTTAAAGGAGTGAAAGAACCAGGCCATACCACAGCAGTCAATCTAAGTGTCTAAACCACCACAGAATAAAATGGGAAGTTTGTGCAATGCGAATAATCAGATACAAATTTGGTATTCTCAGATAGAGTGCTTCACTAAAGTTGCCATTGCAGATCCTCATCTGGAGCTTTTTTTTTTTTTTTTTTTCCAAACTCTGTAGTCCTCATATCCCTTTAGAAAAGATCAGGAAACATAAAGGGTCACATCTCTGATATCTCAGCAAAAAAGAAGGGTCTTATTTTTTTCTTGGGCTTTCTGCATTTTTTTTTTCTATTTTCTGTCATCATTTTTAAAAAGAGTACAGAAAAAAAATGAACTTACGAGAACAGATTTCAAGTGGTACATATTTGACAAGAAAAGGAAGAAAAACACAACAACATTTTACATACATGGAAGACCTCTTTCTACAGATGCAATACTAGATTGTTTTCTTATTAAGAGATTTTGAAGAACACTGTCTAAAATTGATTATTTTAGGAAATCCTTAAAGATGAATTTCTTACAAATATTAATATAATCTAAGAGCTAATGCCTTTTTACAGAACTAACATTATTTTCATTTTGACCACATTTTAGGTGGTAGAATATATTTACTAACTGGAAATAAATCCTTCCCCTTCCCTTTGCTCCCCTTCCCCTTCCCCTCCTCTTCTTCTTCTTCTTCCCCTTCCCCCTCCCCTCCCTTCCTCTCCCCTTCTCTTTCCTGCCCTGCCCTTTACATTTTATCATTCAAGAAGAAAAAAAATGGCTATGTTTATGTAATGGCTATGTTGAATTACTTGGTATATAAAAAAAAGTAATAATAATAACACTTTTTTTATTTTATTTATTTATTTATTTATTTATTTTATTAGAAAAAAATGTTTTCAGGTGTTTCCAAGCTTGTTATCTTGAACTAGTTGTGCAGAAAATTTGCAATCTAAAATATGAAATAAAAAATAAAAAAATAATAGGAAACTTCAACTTTTTTTTTCTTTCTTTTTTTATTTTATTTTCTTCTAATGAGCACATTCATAGATAAAATATATCTAAGCACAGATTTGGCACATTTGCTTGCCTATAAGTAAATTTAAAGTTGAAAGAGAGGTTATTCAAACAATAATTTTTTCTCATCTCTCATTTGCAATACCTGTTTTAAGTTAAAATACTTGCCCTGAAATTTAATGGTTGCACATTGCTGGGGACCCAGGAAATTGTATCTTTCCAAATGTGGCATAATTAATATACATACACCTGGCTCCTAGAAATCCTTTAGTTTCATATTCATTCATTCAAAGTGATCTGACCTCATAGAACCAAAATTAGGCAATGCAAATTTAAGTTTAAATTGAGAGAGACGTGCGGGGGCGGTCCGTGGGAGAAGTGAATGGTAATATAATATGCAGCAAGTAAAATATATATATATATTTAATTACATACTGAGAATGAATTTTGATATCTAGAAAACAGACTAAATCTGCAAGTGTGTTTATAACCCCTACAACTTTCCTTTGAAACTCTAAAGCATAGCAAGTTGATGACTGATGACAGACGTAACACACTGATTTGTGTCAAAAGGAATGTTGTTTTCTATTACAATCTTGTTATTAAAACTTGTCATAGTGCTACTCTTTGTGAATGTGTCTATAGTACAATCTCTGGCATCTTGTATGAAAAATGAGAGCCTTTTTTGCCTTTTTTATACCAAAAAAAAAAAAAAAAAAAAAAA
>NW_024884556.1:0-30652 GCF_019232065.1 Centrocercus urophasianus
CTGTACATATTTGGGAACTTTCATTTATCTAAGAAGCATTAATTTTTGATTTTTAAACAGGTCTATACTAAGCTATGTATATCTACAAGGTTGCAAAATGATCTATGCCCACAGGCTCTTCTACCAAGAAAACTTGAGCTATAAATCATGATGAGTTCTGTGGATTAAAGCCTTACAAACATACTGCTGATATCTGAGATGCTTCATTAATTAATAACTTTCTGACTGCGTAAGTACTTTTTAAGTAAATACCCAGAATTGATAGCTGGGATAAAATAAGAAAATAATGAAAGACCTCTAGAGATAATGAAAGAAGAAACAAGTCCTAAATTATTAATTAATACTACACTTGTTTTAAGAGCAAGCTGCATGCTTCTCTTTAACAATTTTTTGGTACCACACAATCTTTGATAACAAAATATGTTCAAATCAAACTATTGTTAAACCAGGAGAAAAATTTCTAAAGAGTGCCTGTGTGCATTCATATAAACATATATGTGTTGATGAGCACCAAAAAGTGGCATACACATCACTATATAAGTAGCTTGCTCCAAAAGTAGTGTCTTCTATTTAATTCCATAGAAAGTACAACAGATACAATGAGCACAATAAAACTACTTGATAGAGCAAATTCTTAGCTACAAAATACTATGTGCAATGTAGTCATCACCATCAGCTACATATCTTCACCAGATTAACAAGTGCCTGCGTGTCACACTCATCCAAACCTGCAACTGCAGGAGCAACTCACTGTTTCACAGCTGCTATGACAGCATCACTGCTGGGAAAACGTCAACCACACAATCTTTTGCCGACCCAAACGATGACAGTCAGACGGTGCTAAAACAGGACTGTAAGATGGGTATTGTAGTACAGCTCAGCCAAGACTGACAATATGCTCCATTATTTTTCTTTAAACTAGTATGGGGTTTAGTGTTAACCAGGTTGCAAGAGAAAGGTTGTCTTCTTCTCTGGCCTGACTCTGGAAGTTCAAGCCTTCAGCTTAGTCAGAGTCATGATACAGCAGTCCAAAGTTAATGGTTTGTCTGGGTTCCAGAAAATCCAGAAGGATCACCCCTTCTTAACCCAAAAAACAGCACACAGCACTCTACTCATTCAGGGCTGCATCTTGAGCCTTTTCTTTGATGAGGAATTCAAGCCTCCTCATGGACTGTCACTTTGATTCCCGCTTGCAGTGAGGACATCATGTATCATCACTAGTAATCACAAAATTACAGAATTGCAAGGGTTGGAATAGAGATCATCGAGTCCAACCCCCCAGTGAAAGCAGGTTCCCAAAAGTAGGTCACACCAACAGGCATCCCGACAGGTCTTGAATATCTCCAAAAAAGGAGACTCCACAACCTCTCTGTTGTGGAGACCTGTTTCAGTGCTTTGTCACTCTCACTGTAATGAAGTTCTTCCACTTATCTGTGAGAACTTCTTATGCTCAAGTTTTTTGACACTGCTCCTTAGCCTACCACAACACACCACTGAAAAAACTCTGGCTTCATCTACTTGCCTCCTGCACTTTAGATACCTATAAATACTGATCAGATTCCCTTTTGGTCTTCTCCACACTGAACAAACCCAGGTCTCCCAGCCTCTCCTAGCACTGGAGATGCTCCAGGCCCTTTATCATCTTTGTCACCTCCCTACTGGAGTCCTTCCAGTAGATCCTTGCCTTCTTTGAACTGGGTAGTTCAATACTGGACACAGTATTTCAGATGTGGCCTCACCAAGACAGACTAGGGGGAGAAGATCACCCCCCTCAATCTGCTGGTCATGTTCTTATTAATGCATCCCAGGATATCATCGACCTTCCTGGCTACAAGGGCATACTACTGGAAATGTAATGATGTATTTCAGGAAAATTATATTGTCTGTCTTGTAACAGCTGAAATTCTCGGCTGGTTTCCCACCTGAAACTGAATCTGGCAAAGGAGGTAAAAGTTAGTAAGAAAGGTTTTTTTTAAGTATGTCAACAGTAAAAGGAAGGCTAGGGAAAATTGTGGATGCCCTATTAAATGAGGGGGGTGCTGCGGTAATGGAGGATGCTGAGAAGACAGAGATACTGAACGCCACCTTTGTTTCTGTCTTCAATGCAAAGAGTCCTCTCAGGAATCCCAGACCCTGGAGGTAAATGAGAGAGTCTGGGAATGCAAGGATCCTCTTTAGTGAGGGAGGAGACAGTCTGAGAGCGTCCTGGCAACATCAGTGTACACCCACGGGCCCCGATGGGATGCATCCATGTGTGAAGAGGGAGCTGGCAAAGGTGACTACTGAACCACACGCTATTATCTTTGAGAGGTCTTGGAGAATGGGAGAGATGCCTGAAGACTGGAGGATAGCCAGTGTCAATGGTGGACAACAGGCTGACTGTAGGACAGCAGTGTGGTGACCAAGAAGGCCAAAGCCATCTTGGAGTACAATTAAAAAGAGCGTGGCCAGCAGGTCAAGGGAGGTTGTCCTCCACCTCAACTCCTTCCTGGTCAGGCCTCACCTGGAGTACTGTATCCAGTTCTGGGCTGAGTGATCTTGGTCTGCTTAGCCTTGAGAAAATTAGACTGATAAGAAAACTGATCAATGACAACAAATATTAAAGGTGCAGGAGGTAAAGGGGTAAGGCCGGATTTTTTTGTATGGTGATCAGACAAGGGGACGCAGCCACAAACTGAAGCATAACAAGTTCTGCGCAAATGTGCACAAGAACTTCTTCATGGTAAGGGTAACAGAGCACTGGAACAGACTGCCCATGGAGGTTGTGGAATTTCTTTCTCTGGAGATATCCAAGACCCACCTGGATGTCTACCTGCACAACCTGCTGTAGGGAGCCTGCTTTGGCAAGGGGTTGCACTTGGTGATCTCTAGAGGTCCCATCCATCCCCTACAATTCTGTGATTCCATGAACAGCCCAGTAACATCCTGACAAACTGGCACACAGTGTTCTTTCTGTTCCTATGTAAGAATTCATAGGATCCACCTGCATAAACTTTGTGATATTCCAGCACTGTCATCATTGTTCCCAACACACTGCAGCCAATATATCAGCTCGGCACAGAGTTTCCTGGTCATAATCCACCAGTTTGTATAGATGAACCCATCAACACGCATTTCATTGTGGGAAATCTGCGCATGGCCACCTGGTATGTGGCTTATCTTTCATGTCTCTGTCATCACTGCTGAAACACCACCCCCTCAATGCGCTAATATCCATTGTTTGGTATCCATAAATGCTGAGCAAGCATCAAAGAATGTCAGTGGGTGCCATTTTTTCCGTATGGAGAAATTCCATGACAAATCTTTGCTTCATACACAATTCCATGTCAGATGCCATTTTGTCACACCGCCCTTCTTCTGCCAGCTGTTGCACAGCAACAAAACATAATGGAATACCAGGGGGAATGTTCAAACCCTACTGCCATACCCCCCAACATCTATTTGCAATGTTGTGGGCCAGTATAATAAAATAGGAGGCATTACTTTCAGAGGAGCATGAATGTGCACACACGTGTGTAAAGAGTGGAATGAGCAAAACACATACGGTACATACTACTACACAGATATGTTGCCCTAAACCATCCCAGAATGGTGACTATCCTAAGCCATCCCAGAATGGCAAAGGACAACAGAGCAATTTACAGAGACTCTATGATCTGTGTCCAATGTGTCATTTACACCAAAACAGTTTGATCTTAACAGTGAACTAGTTTTCCTGCTGTATTTTACACAGCACACAAAAGAATATACACAATATACACAAACGAATATATTTAAGCATACTCTTTCTTCAGACAGTACTAGAAAATGCAAGACTTAAATGACTACAAAAAAGCCATACAGTGTATGATAATAACTTGCTTCCCAAATGAACAAGCATCTGCATGTTTATTTTTAGAAAAAAGCAACACATTAATATCTCTTTTTCTAATAAGCAGTTTTACTGCTACTAGATTATTAAAATCTGTACACTGAACTTCTCAGAAATAACAATTCTTACACTGACTCTCTGATTTAATATCAATTATCAAATGTTAATACCTTGCTTAAAAATTAATTATCAATTCTTTAACTGAAAACACTGCTGGTTTTTTTGGTCAGCTTTCTAATCAGTATTTTAATCAACACTGTATTTGGCTTAGCAATTAAAATAAAGGAAACAGATGTTACATCTATTACATCTACAAATTTGCAAGTAAGATCAATATATTGCATTCTTAACTTCACTTCTTAAATACACATTCTGCATGTGCTGAAACAATATGAAACTGACTGATGATCCTCAGTTTTAAAATCACTGGCTTTGTTCACATAAATTCTATATCAGAAAGTTTCTGCAGAGGAGAACAAGCTTCAGTATATACCAAATACAGATACAGCAAAAGCACAAGTATTCAATAAGTTAAAACCAAACAAATAAGACTGTTCATCACTGTAATATATGATTGTACACATGCAGAACCAACACACTGAAATGCTTTAAAATTTCAAAAATACCTAATTTTATATGACAGCATGAGATTGAAACAGAGTATCAGCGTGGTTCTTTTGAAAATTTCTGAGACTGTAATAGCTGACAATCATAAACTTTCATTGTTATGCTTTTTGGAATTTCCCTCTACCACTCCAAGAAAATCATCAATGTGTATCAGGAGACACCACATCTTCCACACTACTTAGAAAGATGAACCAGTCAACATCAACTTCCACCTAGAATGACAGAATCGTTGAGAGTTGGAAGGAACCTTTAAAGGTCATCTAGTCCAACTTAGCTGCTATGAACAGGAACATCCACAGCTTCTATTCTAAAAATATTATCATACCATAAAACTTGTCTTTCAAATGCACAAAAGGATTTGAAGTGGATGAACATCGAGCTTATAAAGAATAGACAGGAGGTTGTACTGAAAATGTGTTTATCTAGGCAACTATGTAGGTGCATATTTACAAATATAAACAGACAGAACCTTGACAATCTTTTTTACAAGAAAACTGCAGTTTCATATGTTTTAGTTAGAAATACTAACGTTTTATTCATAAAAGCAAAAAAGTTATTTTGATTTATTTAATTTTTTTGAACTACTGAATGTAGAATCTTAGAAAAACATAAAGATGGATCAAAAAGACTGATTTAATAAGTGTATTTTTCCTGTTACTGAGCTAAAGTCGATTTACATGTACAGTGTTTAAATACTCAGGGATGATCTCAGTTTGGTAATAAATATGTAAATAAATTAATAAATAAATAAATATGTTAGAAGCATGCTTAAAGAAGGAAAGGGTTTTAACTATTGTAGGATTATTTGACATGATAGATGCAGCTCTTTGAGTACAAGGAAAGAGGAGTTTAACAAAGAAAGTTACAAATTTACATTTGAAAACTTATTTCAATACCTATTTAAGAATAAATTTATGAAAAGATATGCTAGTTAGTGACCTTGAAAAATAAATGAAAAAAATCCAAAGAATCTCTCACGGTGAGGAAAAATAAGGATTAGAATAATCTATGGAAGATACACCGTAATGTTTGTGTTCCAAATATCTTACTGCTATGAGGATTCCCTATAACCTTGGTTTTCAGAATAATCTACAAGAAACAATTTGATTAAGCAGAAAATAAGTTAAAAACCACAACTCACCACTGATCTTACTTGGACTAGTTATGCCTTCTATAGCTTATAAGCATGTCAAGCATGGATATACAGAAGAGACACCAAAGAACCACAAACCAATCATTATTCTCACTTAACAGTTTTAAATTGCTATAAGAAATATTAACTGTATGTGTATGTATATTTTAATCTTTGAAGCAACTACAATGGGCTATTTTATGGAAAAGCTAAAGTTGATAAAATAATAAGAATACACTAAGAATAATAACCTCAGCAGAAGAATTGAATGCCAGTGGCAACTGACTAAAGGTAAAGCTGGTAAAATTAATGAAAACATTTAAATATGTAATAACCAAAATATGTAAATATGCATTTTATCACTGTAAATAATGTTCCCATGAAACATAATACAAAAGGTATACTTGCTTTAACAAGTTAATATATTTTAAATTCTAATAATGGACTTCCTTTAGAAAACAAAAGCAAACAGAAATCAAGTGAACTACCACATTTGTGAAATTCCTCTGGATGATAATATAAGTCACTAATGACATCACTGTACTCAATGGCTTCACCAGTGGATTCTGGTACTTTTTCCTAGAGTACTAAATGTGGAAACAGTTTTGGGAAGGTAAATAAATGTCTAAGGAAGATTAATGATGCATTTGGGGCACTGTGTAAAATAACTGCAGAGAAAGTGAAACTATATTGAAAGTGCTGGCAAGTATTCAGAAGGTCTGGGTATGTTGTGCAAGCGAACCATAAGAACAGAAATCACTAACAGTTTACAGCTTGAAAATAATGATTTGAGAAAATGGACCTCAAAAATGAGAACACAGCAATGCAGTGAATTGAATAAGCATTTAATATGAACTATGACAGCATTTCCAAAGGATGAGATTTTTGAAAAAGACAACTTACATGACTTGTAAACTTTCTGCTGTTAGGTTATTCCACATGATCTCATTAGCTTGAAGGTTTTCATTTTCTTCTAATAAGGATGTATCAAATTCTATTTCTTGTTCAACAACTTCTGAAGATCTAATTCATAAAATAAATATTGCATTTATTAAATTGGAATATAGTTAAAATACAACATAGTTAAATAATAGAAAATAGCAATTGTATACACCTTCCTTATCCTTTGAACAAAGAATACACTCTTAAAAACACCTGAGCATAAAATAAAGTACAATTTTTTGAATTAAGTTCATAGGAGAACCAAAGTTTCTCAGAAGACATCTGTTTGCACAGGCCATTGACCCTGCTATAAACCTGCACTTGACAATTACCAACTCACATATGTTAACAGTAAAGTATAAAATAAGGGGTCTTAGAACTATTTCCATATGTACCTACGTGGAGTTACAGCTCAGTAAGTAACAAATGCAGTATATTTAAAAATACAATACTTTACTGCATTATCTGCATGCTCTGTTGTTTCAGGCACTGCTCACTCTGCAGTAATCACAACATAGATTATGATGCCTAACATTCACTTTATTCACAATCAGGATAGTGAGAGGAATAAAGCATACACACGTAGCACTATAATAGATGAAAACTCCAACCAAATACACAGCAAATTAGATTGCACTGAAGCTGGATGATAATTTATAGTCCACTGTCAGTAACCACGCTATGACTTTTCACATGCAATAACATTAACATGGATTTTGTTTTTCTACAACAGCATTCTGCACATGCAAGTAGAACAACTTTTCAAATTAGGATAAAGTTTTATAATTAACAATGTGAAAGAAAAACAAATTCAAGTCTGATCACTCAAGCAGCATTGCAGTTCAATGCAAGATTTACTCAAAAAAATACGAACATGCACACTAAGATAAAAATGTGTACCTGTGAGTATCTATGAAGTCGTTATACTCAGAATTAGGGTCTATCTGTTCAACCGAAGTCTGGATCTCTTTGTGGACATTCACAATCTCTTCTGTAACAAGACTGGTGATCTGGCTATACTCATCCAAGATTCCTTTTCTAGAGAGGAAAAAAAATTCTAGTATAACATGGCACTGAAGGCATAGATGGTATTGGAGATGCTTCAAAGTTTCAGTTTGCTGTTTCTATAAATTCTTGTTGCAACTGGCTAAAAAGGGAAAAAATAAGACAATGTATATTACTTAAAGCAATAACAGAGCATTTGTGGCCTTTTCTTTAGAAATTGGTTAGAAGTGGAGATGTCTCTAATACCACGATCCTTGTATTGATTACACAGAGAAGATGAACTAAAGCTGCAGAGATTATAAGAAAAAGGAACGTACATAACTTATTGATGACATTCTTTCACAACCAGAGGAATCATCGTGCTTGTCATAATCTACGCTACAGCATCTCATGTACTCCTGAATAACAAAATACATTCTGAAACATTGAAGAATGAGAATTTCCCTTAACAATTTTTTTTCTTCATTATTATTTATCCTTTATCACACAGTTATGTTATGAATTTGTTGTTTAGACAAAAACAAGCACACTTCACTTTGACCTGTTAACTAAAAAAGGAAAAAACATCAAAGAGGAAATTCACACAAGAAAGTACAAGCCATTCAGCCTACTAGTCAGTTCCAGAAGTGGGGAAAATAAACTTTGTGATTAATGGTAAGTGTAAAAGAACAGGCAGTATTTTACCACAAATTTTAAGAGCATCCAGTGAGCATCCATTTCCTCAGAATACTTTCCTGCTCTCTCCGTTTCAGCTTTCCACAAAAGAACTCTTTTTTTTTTTGTGACAAACTTGCTGGCTTGCCAGGTGTTGAAGCATGGCAAGACTTTTAAAATACTGATGATTTTAGCCAGCCAAGAGGAAAACACACAGAAAGAGGTAAAAATACATTTTTCCTGGGTATGATCTTCAACTATGTTTACTCAGTAAAAAACATTAATTGCTTGGATTTTTCCAGTATTTTTTCTGAGGAGAAAAGGGACAAGGTAAGTCATTAAATCTTGCCTTGCCGGTGAATGTGTCTGAAAAAGCTCCAGAAAACAGTTCAAAGAGAGTGCAACAAGCCAATATCAGCTACAACAATGCTATATCTAAAAGAAAGGGAATCAATGGCAATTACTATCTATCTACATAAAAACCAAACCAGCTGGTCTGCAAAATCAGAACTATTAAGGAATACTATGGCAACAACACTAAGCTCCACATATGAAATCACTGTTTCTTTTTTGCAGAATTAATTCATGATATCAGAAATCAGTAATTTCCCAATCAATTCAGATTTAACTACAGAAAGTTTTGAAATTGACAAAAATACTTTTCAAGCTTGTATTCACAGACAGCAAATGCAAGTGGGCTCAACAGTCCCTTTTTTACAATAAAATTCTTCAGTGTATTACTTTAACTCGCATTTCTGGGAAAAAAAAAATCAACTTAATTACAATGCAGAAATTTAAGCGCGTTCTCTTGTGATTCTGCATACATTAAGATTAAAAAGACTTAGAGTATTACAGAGGTCTATTTAATTTAGATTCTTGCACCAGAATTAACGACAGTAATACAATAATACTGATAACAGCCATTAATGTCTGCTTCCCACAAGCGTATCATAACAGAACCCTGGAACAGGCTGCCCAGAGTGGCTGTGGGGTCTCCTTCTCCAGGAACATTCAAAACTTGCCTAGATGCATTCTTGTGTGACCTAATTTATGTGTTCCTGCTCCAGCAAGGGCATTGGACTAGGCAATCTTCCAAGGTCCCCCCAGTCCTGACACACTGTGATTATGTGACACTGAGCACAAAATCTTTAATTCTCCCTCATTTCCTATTTGTGTCATAAATACAAACACGTATTTCTGTAAAAGTAAGTAAATGAGTTACAGAAGACTGCCTCATATCTAACTGAACAATAGCTATAAAAAAGAAGTAATAATTTTGTCTTTTAGTGACTTACAAAACACCTAAGAAGAGGACCTAACCAGCTCTTCAAGAACTCTTCAGGAAAGTCACAGAGGCAGCATGGCAGCTACAGACCAGAAAAGAAGGCTTGATGTCTGTTCTCTAGAATAATCAATTTACACATCTTCTGTCGTGATGCAGAGAATGATCTTCCAGGGAAAAGGTAGTTGTATTTTAAAAATAAAGGTTGGATTCCTCACAGTAATGTTAGGTTTACATGATCCTATTATTTCCCCACACATTTGACCCTGATCTGTCCGCCTCCAAAATGACTGTCAAGATGGCTGGACAGTTTTAGCAAAGGTTTTTAGTGGCAAAAATAAAAATGAGACTACCACAAAGGTAACAAACTTCTATATTATTCCAGATGAAGAAGAGGATAAATTGTAAACATTGTAATTAATCTGTTAAATTGAAAAATTAAAACAGTGTCAAGCCAAAATGCATAAATAATCCCTCCAAACTACTGTCTGTATTTGAACAGACTTTCTTACGCACAATTATTGTCTACTGAAAGTTTAAAACAGCTTTTTTCAGTACCCATGATATATTAATTAATTGATTGCAGTTTACTAATTTTTAACAATGCAATAAAATAGAATACTACACACATTTGCAAGTTAAAATATGTAAGGAAGTATCTTACAGGGCTTTAATCATTTCTTCTTGCATTTTCTGTAGTGAATCAAGTAACAAAGGAAGCGTAGTGTCATAATATTGGTGCTGATACAACTGTGCTCCTTTCAGTGCCAATATATACTGATTATGCAACATATGAAGCTTCATAGTGGCTTTACACATTGATCTTTGGCTTTCTCAGTCTCCTTTCCTAGGGGAAAACAGAATCAAAACAAAACAAAAAAAGAAAAGGTGAATTAAAAGTACACAGATTTGTGGGTGGCATAAATCTAATTGATATCTAATTGATTCATAATAGGTTTGCACTTTATTTTTAAATTATTATCCTACAGAAACATCAATCCAAGATATTTGACAATACATGTTTTTATTATTATTAGTTGGAAATACAACCTTTCCAAAATATTTTGCTGAAGAAATAAATTTGACCATTCTCAAGTTTCTAATACAACCAAATCTCTTGGTTTTCTTATTCCAGGTAAGAAAAAAAACTACTTTTACTTTGACCAGAATTATTTATCTAAAAGTACATGAAAACCACTGTATATTCTGGTATAGAAATAATATAACTGTCAAGAATAAAGACTAAAAAATTCACACACACAACTATTGAAACACTAACATTTCATTTGCCTCAAAGCGAACAAACATTTTAAATGAGGAAAATAAGAGATGTCTTGCTAGCTGAGATTTACACAGAAGCTGTCATTTATTTTGAGCAAGCACTCTAGTGCTACATATCATCCCAAGCAAGCACTGATGCAGTCTCGTATTAGTAGCTGAACTCCAGCACCGTTACTCCTGTACAAAACTCTCAGCTCTACTACAACTTAACATTTCCTCATCACTGTCAGTATACTGATCAGGAGCTCAACACTGCATCTTAGCTCTATCAGATCAGTTCAGTGCTGAACCAGAGAGCTACAAGGTACTTCAGAAGGTCATCTACTCTACTCTTAGCCACAGTAATTACACAGATACACGACATGTCTTCCTAAAATCTCCAGTGATAGCTATGCAGTTTCCCAGTACTATTCAGGCCTAGTGCTGTGCTAGCTCAAAATACACCCTCATTATATAATTCCTTCATTCTCCACTACAAATTTATAAATTTAAACTGTTGCTTATTTTACCAATGTGTGACATGAAAAATAGATTCTACAGCCCTCTGTAATTCATCTTTTATGTAGCAGAAGATAATGCACTCTCCTTTTCCACCCAATCTTTGTGCCAAATGGCTCACAACTTTACACAAGTGTAACCTCAGGTAAAATTCAACTTTGGAAGCCATACAATCATGTTATAAGGATAGCAGGCAGTTGATATAGCTACCTTAAACTTGTTTCAGTTTTCAGATCATCCGGGAAAGACAATGATCACAATTACTTAATAAAGAAGAAACAGCTCACCCTTTTCCATGGATCAGGGCTCACTAGAAACTCCCGGAGAAGGAGATCTCCGAACAGAGATGCTTCCTTTTGGCTACCAGCCCTAAAATGAGGTTAGAACCCAGAGTCCATCCGTTCCAGTCATACAGGTGAATTGCTTGCATCTATGCTCCCAGTGCTCAATCACTGGTTCAGGTTGTGACTCAAGGGTTCCCACAAACGTCAGCACTAAACATATATATATATACACATATATATATATATACATATATATATATATATATACACACATGCTATTTATTTCTAGACATCTCTTGAGTTTCTTGAATGATCTGAAAGTCTATAGCTGTCCTCCTGTGCACTTTAAATTCCCTTAAGGTATACTGATATTTGTAAATTTAACAATCAAATTCTAGATCCAAGTGATGATACACTGAAAGACCACCCACATCTAATCCCAACATATATCCTGCATGATACATTATCCTGACAGGAGCCCCTTAACATCAATTCACCAACCAGCTTTATGCTGACAGATCTGCACCTCTACTAGGATATTTCCAACCTGATCATGCACTGCCCTTATCATCGTCATGAAAGGATAATTATATTGACAATTCCTCACTGTGACTTATAAGATTGTCCCCATATCCTTGTTATAAATAATCAGATACTTATTAATTGTCTGATTACTTCTTCCAGGAACTAAAAGCATTTTAAATGAATCTTTATCTGCAATTATCAAGTGCAGATTCACAATTATCTGCACAAATTCACATACACTAACTAGAACAATCTCATTTAAGCTGCTGCATTTCTTTTAATTTTACAATAAATTAAATAATAAAAGACTATTTTATCATGTCAACTACACATCACAAAGCATTACAGAAAAGAAAGACACAGTTTTTAAAATTAAAAACCTTAATGTATATCTTGAAAAGCTGAAATTTTGTTTAACACGAAACAGACAAAGGACTGGACTGTATATTCTGATAAAACACAGAAACACATTAAGGCATGTCAAAAAAAGTTGAGAGACAAACTTCTACAGCAACAACAAATTGGTCCTCTTTCAAATACATAGGAGTCAGTAAGCTTGTCAGAAAGCCTACATGATAGCTACATAAAAAGAGCTGGTAGGAAAGAAAAAAATGTGAGTATTTTCCATTCATGTTCATTACAAATGACGTTCTGAATTTTCCATGCTGAAATGTCTCCCTGTGAAAGAGATAAACAATCTTTCCCAGGAGGCGTCAGAAATTAGCAGGACTGGAAGCTGTTTAGCTTTAGAACTCTGAGGGTATCTGAGAACATTGTAACAGAAGTACTATGGTCAATTTTTAAAGGAAGAAGTAGGGAGTCAGTGGGTAGCCCTCAGAAATATTAGTTGGGGCTTAATATATGAGATGATGAAGATGCTGTTGAAGATGTTGACTCAAGCAAATTAAAAAAAATCATGCTTCACTGGAAGACTTTTTTTTGTTTTGTTTTGCCAAAACATAAGAATACTGAGCTTTTTTGTCTCTATCAAACCTGTATCATTTGCAGGGCAGGAGAAAAACAGCTCGGCCAGAATAGCATTCCAGAACTTAGAAACTGCTGAACGCATCTGACACCAGTGTACCAAGACCACAGGACAGTAGGATAGCATAGTATTCCACTTTCCCATTCTTCAAGTACTTGGTTATATTACCCCCTAACAAAAGACTTCAGCAAATCTGAGAATGAATCGAAGTGTAATATACACTCAGCTTTCAAGTACAGTAGGCTAAGACATCAGTTTGGCTGTTGATAGACAAAACACATACCAAATGGTGTTTGTGGAGAATAGCAGGCATGTGAACATGTAAAGATAATGGAAAACAACAGAATACTGTTTGTAGGGGAAGCCATCAAGTAGTACTGAGAGTTCTGGAACTGCATGAAAGAGGACAAGGCAGAGGACTGGACGACAGGACAAGGCAGCTGGAACTCCAAACTGGAACAACTCAGTTTTGCTTAAACACAGCCTAACCTTGCACTGCACTGAGAACTCCTTGGGAAACTGGCAAAGGATGTCAAGATGGCAGCAGAGAAAGAAATGTTGGACTGTTTAGGTTACATAAACAAAAATTATCTCCAAATATTACAGTAGAATGAAGAGCTTAAATCGTGCAGCTTGTCCACACATGTCTTTAAGCTGCATACTCTATCAGTTAAACAAAAATCAACATACATAAAACCAAACAGAGCTCCATCAGTAAACATCACAACAGAGAGCTTTCAACAGCTAAGCTAATCACACCACTAATAATCACAACTACATAACTAGAGACTATCAGCACTGTATCACTTTCATGACACTTGTTAATAGCTAAACTACTCCTTTTTATGCTATAAGAACTAAATGCCTTTGCTATTCATTACTCATTGGGAAAATACCTCCAAAAATTCCAAACTAGATCAACTTACCATACACATTCTACTTTCAAATGCAGTCTCTGAACATGTAATTAACAAAAAAAAGTAGCTACAGTACTATTCCCATCCTTTATTCTTTAAAACAGAAAAATGCAGTGAGGCAGAGTACACAGTTGTTCTATGTGTCAATTTACATTGAGGAAAACATCAAATTTTCCTTATCTATATACAGAATGTTACGGATAGATATAATCCTACCACCATCAGTCATCAAATCTGTTCAATGTTTACAGAAACAAACTGAGTGTACAATATGTCAAGTCACAAACAGTACCGTGCAGCTTGAAAAATTCAATTATACAAATTTGACATTTGCAAAGAAAAGGTTGGCATTCTTGTTAAACTATTCCAGAGAGTCAAGTATTCCTATTTCTGTTAAAAACTGTTGTATTTAGTACAGGAGCCATCCAGAAAAACTCTCATAGGGTATTTTCTATTAGAAGCATAGATTTACTTACAATGGCAAAATGTTAACTGGATAACTCTTCAGAACTAAGAAAAAATCAGCTCATAAATTTTATCATATTTTAAATATGTATTAATCCACAGTGAAAACATGTCAAAGAAATTGACCTTCAGAAAATAAATATTGCACAGGCAGAAAAAAATTCATATATATTTTGGATTAAAAAGACATAATTATACTAAGGAGCTCAGTTTTTTGTCCTTACAATTTTTACCCTCAACGTTTAATGTTTGGTCAAAAGTGTTAAATAAAGGCTTAAAATCTTTTATATGTTCACTATTTTTAGCTACCACCAACTTCAATAAAATTTAACATTTGTGTATTTTCCAAATTTACATTACAGTTAATACTGTTCTCTTGAAATTCTTGAACTGTAATACTTTGACATACAGTGCAACATATTCACTCATTTGCACACAAGGATCCATCTACTGAGGGGTGATATCTGTAGTACAACACTTAGAAACTAGCAGAAGTTTAGCTGTTCAGATTTCATATTCAGCTTCATGGTAGTGTGGGTTAAGAAATAACCAATACTCTATTGTTTCTGCAACAGCAGATTCCAGTTAAGATTTCCAGTTTAAGAGTTTCAGCTAAATATTAAGTAATATCCCACAACACAAGTGAAGATCCGAGAGATAAAATCATTTTGTTACAAATTTATCCTTTTGAAAGAGAAAATGCATGCAGTGAAAATCAAAGGTTTGACCAACATGGAATTCAAAGCATTCCTCTTGAAATCAAAAGTTCAAATATAAACATTTTGGATAGCTCAAACACGAAAAGTGGTTACGAAGAATTCTGAAACTGAATGTTCTACGAAATAATTGCTTGGTATCTACATAGAACATCAGCTAGTAGGAAAACAAAAAAACAAACAACAACAACAACAAAAAACTCCACAACACTGTACTTTAAAGGATACATGCTAGTATGAGCCCAGAGCTTTTCTTCATTCCAAAATGAATGAATAAATCCTACAGCTCACACAAACATCTCTGCCAGTGAACTCTAAATAAAGATTAACTTGCACTTCTTTGCAACAATGTTAAGAAAAATTGTCAAGAAGACCAAATCAAAGTACTACTTTTTGAGCTATTTGTTCTTAAATTCCTTCAACAAAGGAGAGAGGAAAGTGGCAGAATTCTAAGACTGATCAAATTAAAATTAAAGTGCAATCTGAAAATCTTGACATACCATACACGAATAACAGTGGGGAAGAAAATAACCAGACAAAAAAAAAAATTACAGGCAAGAATCTCAGGGAAACTTCCAAGACAAAACATGACATCAAAAATTCAAGTCACTGCCTCTTTCAGTTCAGGAAGTGCAAAAGCAAATCTGATCACATTTCTGGTTATGGGTGAAAACAGGAAAAAACAACACAGGCAATGTTGAAGAGTAGTACTGATGAGACAGTACTTTGTTATTGGAGAAAGAAGAGATGACAGGATATGATCAAAACAGCTGACTCAGGGATAGAGGATCCCTTACCAAACAGACAGCGTGTGTTTGACAGCTCATTTTTCAAATAGCAAACTTTCAGCAACGAACCACACAATATCATAAGGAAATACACAAATGGCCTGGGTAATACTTGGAACACAGTAAGATAATGGAACAGGCTACACTCCTTCGTCACCTTAGAAGTTCCCTTTGGATATCTCATCTGTTTTGGCTTATTCTGTGGCTCAGATGCAATGAGTGGTTTTAGTTTAAATTAGCATCTGCCTTTATTAGGCTGTCTAGGTGTGCTTCCCATGAAAAGCCAAGAAGCTTGCCACTTAAAATTTCACTGGATTATCATACCATCTGATTTGAGACAAGCTTAAAGGGGGGAAAAGAGGGTGAGTATTAGGGCTTTTAAAATGTATTACTATTGTAGAATAAAGCATCAATCATCCTTTGGTACACAAAGCAAATCTTCAGAATAAAACTTCTTTTTGAGTCATAAAAATGTTTCTTTTTGGTTTACCTTAGAATCTTTTTCCTAAGTGCCACCAATAACATATAAAAGTCCATCTATTAGACAGTGAATAGTGTTTATAATACCAGTTTTTCTAGCACTGTGTCTATCTTCTCATATACTTATTTCCCAATGTTTCTAGTATCAGAGGTAACTCCTGAACATTCTGCTGCTTCTCAATTTGTTTTTCAATACAACAAACCTCTTTAAGAAGAAAATTTTTCTTATTAATTCTAGAAAGACACATTATCAAAGGGCATTATGTCACTCTGCCTAGAAAAGAATGCACCTTTTTATTATTGAATTGCTTTATTCTATTTAAAATGTTTTTTTATCTCATCAGTGAGATGACTAACACTTTCACATTGGTCATCTTCTAGCAACATTTTTTTAAAGCAATATGATAAATTAATGTTAAAGAATTTTAAACTAATCCTTATAACTGCTTCCACAGATTCATGAATGGAGGGAGTACTAGTGGGATCTCTGTATTCTGCTTCTCTCAAGTGAATTTCGTACATACTTTTTAAATTAAAGCAAGCAATTTTGAGAACATAGATGCCCAGTCCCTGAAGGTGCTTAAGGCCAGGCTGGATGGGTACCTTGGGCATTCTGCTAGTAGCTGATCTAGTAGCTGGCAACTCGCCTGAAGTCCATTCCAACACAAGCCATTCTATGATTCTACCATAGGACAGAAAAAAATAAAGGCTATAGTGATAATTCAAGGCAGAGTAACTAGTTTTATTCAAGGTAACTGATCTCAGTAATAAAGAAAATATTACACAATTCACAACTGAATTCTGATTCTTGTTAGTTCTGTCTTAGGAATCAAAGTCTGAGACTGGTCAACCCTAACATTATTCTCTAAATAAAGAGATGCAAGCATAATGCTCTTAACTGACATGGTTTTCAAAAGACTACTGCTACAAAGATATTACTTCCATTTTCTTTTCATCTAAGATATTTTTCTTCCCTTAATGTATTGCAAGAAGTCTACATGAATTCAACAAGGAAAATCACCCGCTTCCTCCTCTAATCAACTTATTTCTTAGACAAGTATAACAAGTTTCTGCCATACCTTATCTAACAAAATAGTGAGTGCAAGTAACAAATACTTCTCTTTTGGGAAAAAAAACTATGTGTATATGCTTCATGATTTCAAATTTACAGAACACTGAAGACCTAAACTTCTGAGTTAAGAGTTAGTTCAATAAATTTATTTACTTTACGCATATCAGCACTTACATAAACAAAGTACAAAAATAAAAAGAATTGAAACACGATCTGCAGTAACATGTTTGAATAAGCACCATTAAAAAATATTCTCTGACCCATAAATGCTGATTTGTGAGGACTGAAGAGAACATCCTGGTGCTGCATGTCCATTGTGAGTAGAAACGATATGTTGAAGATGGTTCCAAATTCCATCAGAAGTCCACAGAGTTTCCTTCTCTAGAAGCTTTATTTCACACAGAAGAAATAACCCTAGCATCTGCAAGCACTGCTGTAGTGCCTATGAGCTACAACAGAGTACTCACGCCCACTAACAATGCAAGCTGTAGGCCAAAAAGAACACAGGCCTGCCAAGAAGGACATGGACGTACTGGATGGTGGATGGCAAGCACACATGAGTCAGCAATGAATCCTCACAGCCCAGCAATCCAACTTTATCCTGGGCTGCATCAAAAGAAGCATGGCCAGCAAGGAGAGGGAGGTGATGCTGCCCATCTGCTCTGTGCTGGTAAGGCTTCAACTAGAGAACTGCATCCAGATGTGAGTCCTCAGCACAGGAGAGACAGATCTATTGAAGTATGTCCAGAGGAGGGCCACAGAAATGATCCAGTGGAACACCCTCCCCTGCCAGAACATGCTGAGAGAGAAAAAGCTCCAGAGAGACCTAAGAGCTGTGTTTCAGTATCATAAAAGGGAAGACTGTAAGAAAGAAGGGGACAGACTCTTTAGCAGGATCTGCTGAGACAGGACAAGGGGAAATGGTTTCAAACTAAAGGAAGAAAGATTTATACTGGATATAAGGAAGATGATTTTACAACAAGGGCAGTAAAGCACTGGAACAAGGCTTCATAAAGAGTCAGTGGATACCCCATCCTTGGAGATATTCAAAGTCAGGCTGGATGGGGCTCTGAGCAAATTGATGTGGCTTATGTGTCCTGTTCATTGCATGTGAGTTGGACTAGATGGCCACTGAGTGCTCCTTTCAACTCAGACAATTTTATGATTGATTTGAAATCCATCCCAGCCTGCTGACATCTGTGAATAAGACAGATTGGTTCAACAAACAACATTTGTTTCATCTTAGAAAGTTAGGTTCAGTCAAAATTAAACTCAAGAGTTTTTCCCATCTCAGCAAACCCTAAAGGCAACACATGCCACAAGGAAATGTAGTAGTATAATCACTATTTTACAGACAGAATTAATGCACCAGCCACCTAATAAAAGTATTTCCTGGTCACTCAGGTAGCACAAAGAGTAGCAGGACAACAATTTGAATGAAAGCCTTTTTAGCTGCTGTCTTATTTGTGAACATTCAATATATAACACAAAAGACAAATGAAATCTAAAGAATCGTATCACAGGAGTTGCAGGTTTCAAAAATCGTTCTTTCATCTGATGCAATGCTCTGTAGTGTGCTAGGTTTCCAGTCTCCCCTAAATCACAACATTGTCAGGGAACATAAGCCAGCCTAGGGAAATCTCATATGTGATATTCCACCATACAGGAGCAACACAAAATGAAATAATGAAATAATATACTAAATCTCTATACTGTTTATTTTGGATCCATTCTGTTACTTAAAAATGTTACAATAGTTTCCACATTCAGTCAGTAATTAACTAGCAACAAGAATGCAGTAAACATCTTTACAAGATGTATTTCCAGTAAAACTATAAACATTGTTGTGTAAAGATGATATTGTACTAAAATCCAATATGAACCTACCACAGCAATACTGGCAATATTTCAGCTTGCAAAGATTACCTGATACAAAATCATTTCACATTTTAACACCAAATACCAAAATTGGCTATAAAAATAAATGCTAGTCTAAGAATTAATGCTTTCCTTTTATGTTTTTTTTTGTTTGTTTTTGTTTTTTATTTTTTTAAGGTGTAGGAAAACTGAGATTCAAATTGTAGTGAGAAATGCCAGCAACTGTTCTGCGGTTTCCAGTTTGTATTCTTTACTCATTATTTATGAAACTTTTTAGAACTTTGTGACCTCTGGTTGGGAAAAACAATGTCTTTCCATCTGGCATACATTTTGTTTCGATGCATTTTCCTGTAGCAGCTAAGTCAATATGCTGCATTCTATTTAATTACTCTGTTACTCAGCATCATTGCGTTAGAATATCACTGCAGGTTTAGAAGTGTACGTACAATATGCAATTGTCACTATGGGACACAGCTGTAAGAAGATGATAATTTTTCTTCTGTACAGCACACATGAGAAAGATTACAAAGGGCATCTATTTCACTATATAAAGATAGCCCAGTAGTTCTCAAGCTTTTCTCCAAATGACCCCAACATGCCCTACTGGCTCAATTCTGTAGATGAACACACTGTGCATTCCGAGCACATTATTACAAAATGCTCCAATTCAAATGTTTTAAAACCAGAAGAGATTATTAGAAAGAATTTGTGCAGATTCTCTGCTGGTAAGTATACATCATCAGAAGCACTGAATCATTTCAGTCTGTGACTTTACCCTTCTCTCATGACCCATAAAATCATAGACAGAAGTAAGGACTGTAAAGGACAAAAACTGCTCATCAATCAAATGATTAGCACCAACCAGACTGCCCGACAAAGAGATCTCCACACCCAAGCACAACCAGCCAAGCTACATTTGTGACTCCCACAGTAATCATTGGTCCACAAAAGAACAGCAAATCATGTCGCTAATGAAAATATCACTCCCATTTTTAAGAATGGTAGAAAGGAAAACCCAAGAAACTACAGGCCATTGATCCTCACCTCTGTGCCTGGGAAGAGATCATAGAATAGATCCTCCTGGAAGATCTGTTAAGGCACATGCAAGGCAGGGAGGTGATCTCATTGAGAGAAAGCTCTAGGAAGACCTCATTGTGGCCTTTCAGTACTTGAGGGGAGCTTATGAACAAGAGACCAACTTTTTACAGTCTGAATAGTGATAAGACAAGGGGGAATTGTTTTAAACTAAAAGGGGGGGAGATTTATGTTAGATGTTAGGTGGACATGCTTTACTCAGTAAATTGTGAATGAGCCACCCTCGGAGATTTTCACAGCTAGCCTGGATGGGACCCTGAGGAGCATAATCTAGGAGCTGGCAACCCTGCCCATGGCAGGGAATTCACCCCAAATGATCTTGTGATTCAACGATTTCTGACTGACACGGCAGCAGACACTGGCAGCCAGAACAGGGCAGTAAAATGCAGTCTAAGCACCAAACAGCAAGTGGGACTTAGCAGTGCATCATCTGCTCAGGTGTGCCACTATTCTCCCAGAGGGAAGAGGAAAAGATATGCTGCAGGGGGGCTTCCCAGAACTCCTGACACACCATCTCTGTCACTTTCACCTCTCTCCGCTCTGGAGAGCACAAATCCTTGCATAATGAAATTCCTGCATCCTTCAGAAAGCAGTTCCATTTTCCTCACTGTGAAATAGCTTCTCCTTCTCCATGCAAAATCTCCTCCAGTCACCTTCCCATTCCCCACTAGAAACACAGCTAGTAATTACCTGGTGTCATAATTCATCACTTAACTTTTATTCTCATTCCTCAGATTCTCTTTGTATTTTCAGTTAGAAAAGAAAGCAGCTGTAACTCTCTAAAGCATCAACATGCTGGTTCTAAATGACTGTCCTGTTAGCTGGTGTAAAGTATGACACAGGTTAGCCAAAAAGCTGAGCTAAAAAAATCATAAAATCAACTTCTTCTAAAGAAGATCACTACCAATAATTCCTGATTTTGCCACTTTCACTTTTTCACTTAAACACTCTAAGCGTTCAGCTTAAAATCTAAGTATGCTTTTAACAACTCAAAGGAACTGTCTTCCCTAGGTAGAGAAACGCATGTACCTCTCTCAGTAGTTGTTTCAGTATTTTCTTAGTAGAAATATGTAAGTATTGGTATAAACCACACAGTCACCTAATTGCAAAATGATTACAATTGCAAAACAGAAATTTCCAAGTCATTCCTTTGTTATGACTTGCTTTGATGTTGACTAACTTGCATGTGTACTCTGCAGACTTAGCAGCTCCAGCCCAGGAGCAAGGACTAAATCATATTTCCTGCAGAGTAGCTGTTTTCTTCTGCTCTTGACAGGAGGGGTCAGACACTGAATGAAGAGTGTAATGAAGAGTAATGAAGAGTAATGTTTTCCAGAGGAACAGAGTCTGTCAAGAATCATATTTTCCAAAAGCAGAAATGAACTGGCTCATGTTTCTTCTGAGAGTTAGTGACAACAATTTTCGTTTTTCTGTTTAACTAACTATTTTTCAGCTTATTTCCAATATTCAGCTATGCCCTCCCACTGTTACCGTATGCAGCATTCCTTCCCTTGCTTTCAATCATTCTTGTGAGACTCAAAAACCAAACCAGTTTTCATGTTAACAAAAAGACTATCTCCTAATGGCACGTCACTTGAGTAAGCCGCTGCTATTCAACTAATGCCTGGAATAATGAAATACTATAATTTTAAGACTTCCCTAACTGGTTCACCTTGCAAACTACTTTGACAACCTGAGGGCTCAGAAACACTGTGAAAATACCATGGCTTAACAATACTCAAACAGCTCAGCTGACCAGCAAATACACAACCATTTTAGCTGCATACAGGTAATACAGAAGCAATACCATGGTCTGAGGTGCAGTAGTAGCAAAATAATACTGAAATTCTTAGGGGGAAAAACAGTTTTTCTGATAGTCAGAGGCTGTTAAGTAAACAGTAAAACAGTAGAGGAAGTTAAACCAACCATGAACTGTATTAATGGAAAACAAATACTAAATGGAAGCAGGAAAATACACAGTAAGTGTCTCAAAAACAGCTTTTGGATGTTGTATGTCTAAACAAGTATTAGATCAGTTAATCAGAATGACATAAAAACACTGCAGTTGGAATTGTATTTATGCACCATCATGCAATTAATTTAACGAAAAAGAATCTTAGGCAAGTGAGACCAATTATTAACAAGGTATTTCAAAATATCCTATAGCAAAGTCTTTCATCATCCTAATCATTAACACAATTCACTGGAAGTCAAAATTTATGAAGTTTGGACACATCACTTTTAAATTTTTTTTCTCCTGCTCCTTAATGTTGGAAAGTTTTAGATCTATTCTACCGTCATCAGAATTGATGACGCTATCATCAATAGCATTGATGATGCTGTTCAGCAAGCCATAATAGGTCATAAGACACAAGGAGGCTGCAGCTATGATGTACATGAGGATCTGCAACCTGATTTTCACTACTAATACTGTGCATAAGAGCAATTTTACACTGCAATGCATCCACTAAAGGAATAACTGAAGAGCTTAAAGAAGTAATCTTTTGTCATGAAGGACTACCACTTTTCTTTTTTTTCATTTTTATCATTTTCAGTGTATCAACAAGCTATCTTGATGACAACTAGCTTTTCTTAAGATTCTGAATGAATTTTCACATCTTCATTAAGTTGTTCAAAATAAAAGCATTACCTAGTTTCACTCTAACGTTGCATTACGTTTGAAAAAAGGCAATAGTAAGCACATAAACTGAAGTCAGTCATACCTTTAGCCACGGCTTCTTTATACTTTTCTTTGGCAGAATTTACTTCTTTTATTAGTTGTCTATAGCTAGATTTTAGTTTCTCAAGTTCTGTCTTTGTGACCTTTAAGAAAACAGAAACAAAGAGCATAAAAAATACTTACTCTCAACATTAAAGATGTCATATAAGATTTACTCCAAAAATAAGGATGCTGCCACTTTTTAATGGCTTGCAATAATCCTATCAGACTATTATGCAGCATGACAAAATCAAAAATCAGTGAATGTTCAGAATGAAATAAGAGGCCTGAAAGTGATTTCCCCGTTTGCATCTCTGCAGCACAGCGTAAGGACAAACATTTAGGAAATCTTAGTGTAAACACTATTCCACTTCAGTCAAAGTGAAAAAAGCACCAAAAAGGATGATCATTAAACCATACAAGATGAAAACATTCACACAAGAAGGAATTCTTCTAATGTCTCAAAATACAAATACAGTAGAACTTTTGGATCTAAAATTTTATGCAAATAGCTTAGAAGTAGCTACTGTGCATGAATAAATCTATCTGACATGAAACTTAAATTCACAAAAAATTTTAAGAAGTACTGTGGAATGAAGTACTGGCAGAGTTTCTTTCAACAGACACACTTATTCCATTTTGCATCACAGAATATTAAACTTCAACCTTCTATTTTCATTTACAGCGTGAAAATTAGTTCACTGCTCAAAAATATTCATAATTCATGAACGTATAACACAAGTTCATTACAAACCAGTCACTACAATACCACAAAGTTGACATAAATATTGAAGAAATGTAAAAACTTTGACAAAGCAACATGCTCTCACAATGGGCTACCATGGAAGAGGAACTTAATCTAATGAAAGCACATGTTGCACTGCATAGAAAAGGAAGTCTGTTCTACAGAAAAACTCGTCCTTGTGCAAAAGGCATGAAGAAAACTAGCATTCACAATCCCTCCTTTCTTTGTGAGATAAGGCCCAGATACCATTATTCTCACTCTCACGAGCAACACTTGAAGACTCAGGGAAACTCCCTCAAGAGCAAACAAGACACTACATGTAATTCCTACTTCTGGACCACCTGTGCAAAGGCTCAATTTAAAAATAAGAACGTAAGATCTTTTGCAAACTATTCATCCCATATTCTCACATTAATTTGTACTGTAAAATCATTCACAACTGCTGTTATTATTGACTAAAAGCACAGGAGAAATAAAATTTACAGCACACTCGTATTATGAAGTTACTTTAAGCAATGGACAGAAGAACATGATTAGCAAGCAATGAAGACAATACACACGTAATGATGAATGTTCTTTTCTAACAGAAAGCTGGAAATTAAATTAGGCCAACAATACTGCAAAACCTTTGTAATAACTTCAAGGTCCAGGAAAATTAATTTCACAATGTATTTTTCCATCAACAGAGAAAAACAAAGCACCTCCATCCTCTATTTACTGTTAAGCAGCTGAAGTGGTTAAGGATTATCCTAATCCCAATTTATATTTATACAGTATTTCCCACTTGGCTAGTGTCTACTTCTTCCCCTTAAAATTCACACAGAAAGAAAAAATCTGAAAGATCTCAATGGAAACTGAAATAAACTTCAAGATTTACTAAAAACCATGCCTTTCATTACCCTCAACAATTTCATCAAAAAAGATTCCTCATTGTACAGGTCTCTAGAATAAGAAAAGAAGGGCCCTCACGAAAGGGCAAACAGTTCCTTACCAGATACCCTAAAGATTATGAAATGTAAAGACACTGTTCTGTACAAGTTTTGGATAATGCTCTGGGAAATTATAAGTACTTTCTTAACACATATAATGGAAATAGACCTAATGCCACAGAACACAAAAAGTGTTCGGGATTTCTGGGAACCATTCTGGAGGTGTTCCATTGACGTAGAACCTTTGAATAAATAACGTCAGCTAACAAAGAAAGAACATACCACATCTAACCAAAACTTTATCCAAGTGCTTCTTAGGAAAGCCACGAAGGCAGAAGGAGGCGGTAGGAAAAGAAGGGGTACAAAAATTATTGCAAGTTTATTCATTAGGATGGAAAAAAACTTGCACAATCATGCATTTTGTTCACCTTATGATTAAAATCAATATAGCCTGTAATTAAATATTTGCGGAGTGTTTAGTCTACTTTATATTTTGTTGAAGTCTTACTCTCTTTCTTTTAAAAAGCGTTTTACAAGAGTGAACTTAAAAAGAAAAAAAAGCATGTTTAATACAGGCTCTTTTAAAAGCATATATGAATACCCAGCAATCTTGTTTTTGCTATCCCTAATTTCTTCATTGTTATCTTCTTTCTTTTTCTATTTCTCAAGTTCTTTGTAAGTTTATCACAACACTTTTTCTCCACCTTTGATCCTGAGCATTTCCAGATGCACTAATCTGTAAGTGCCTGTGAGTGATTATTTGGCTTGGCAACTCTATCAGATAAGACAATCTCTACCAAACATGCATTAAAAATGATGTACTTCCCACAGTTAATACCCAGGGAAGATGCCAAACTCCCAAGAGATTATGGAAGCAGTCCTACTAAAGCCAAACATTTAACATGATACATGTTCAGTACTAGAGTAAGGTTATTCTCATTACCTGCCCGAGAATCTTTTTCTCACTAGTCTGCGATATCTGTACGTTACTCGTAGGTTATATTTTATGCTACTCCAGATCTCTAAATCTCTGCTAAAAGAAAGAAACAGTGCTTTTCTTGTGAGACCTTTTAGACTACCAATCGGTTTCTTTACATTCGCAGTTAATCCTCCCCCAGAGCATCTGAATTAAACTGAGATTTCTGTCAGCTTTACTGACAAGACACAGTGCTGTCAATATCACACAGACACAACTGACAATAGAAAGGGTCCTGAAGACCTCCACCTACAGACTTAATATATGGTTTACAATTGACTTATATTTTACAGTAAGGATTAGAATCCCATCCCCACCCAAAACAGTCCAGGCTGCCAAAATCACTCAATAATAAAAGCTTTCAGTGGATGTCTACAGCAAAATGAGAAAAGTAAAAAAGATGGAACAGAGAATCATCTGCGAGGAGCATTTCCTACACTATCTGATCAAATCAATTCACACAGAAGAAAGACTTCCTCTTCCCCCTTGTCAGGTAGCAGCAATGAAAAAACATATAGGAAGCAACTAACATTTGAGCTAGGCAGCCTAGATACCGCTTTTACAATAGCAAAAAACAAAAACAAAATCTAAAAAAATGCTCAATGTTATTTTTTTAAGTACACAAAATTTCAGTAAATCTACAAAGAACATTTGAATAAAATACCTTGTACATCTCTGCTTCAATTTGTTGATGAACCCCGATGTAACTCTTCTTCACTTGCTGTTTGTCCTTGATCATCATTGTAAGCCTATGTAAAGGCCCAGAATTAAGATCTTCTGCGTGTGTCTTCATTATTTTGCTCAGCTGTTCTGTTTGTTGTACTACGAGCAACCAAGACTATAAAAAAATAAAATAAAATCAGGAGAGAAGAGTCACTTATTCTAGCTGACAAATAACTAAACAATGAAAATGGGTTGTGGTAAAAGATGCATTCAGTTAAAAACAAACAAACAAACAACAACAAATAAAAACTGAACTTCCCAAATTCACTTGAGATCTTCCACAAAAATTCCTTCTCCTGTAACAAAATCATGCAGTGAACTTAGTCATAAACTCATAAAAAAAAGCACCAGGGACAAAAACACAGCATCATACAGTCACTCCACAGAGTACTCTTTGCACTTCTGAACACTCAAGAAAGCTCTACAGCTTTTTTCAGATCACATCTTCAACACATCTGACAAGCACATTCCTGTGCTCTTTGCTTTCCCACCACCTGATCATTTACTCTGATAAATGACTTCTTTGTCCTGGTCTAAATACCTCACAGTGATAAGCATTTGAATTATTACTGTTCAAGAGAACACCATTTGCCAGCTGCTTCACATAACTGACAGCACCAAGCCACCAGCAGCAGCGCGATGTAATGCTGCTAACAGATTAGAAGTTCCCTGTCACGGCAACCAAGCGGCTTTTTGCAACCTTACTTTAATAACTTCTTTAGCCATCCCAACAGTCTGTTTTCAGGACTGCTTAATATATCGTGGCTTTTGATAAGAACTGAGTGCTGAACAGAGAGACTTTTGGTGCACTACAGACGAAAAGTCAAGAATTAGAGTTCAGTTCAGATGGAAGTATTTGTTACCCTTAAAAACCCTTGCCCATTACACTTTGTTGACAGGAACAGCATTGGATTCATAAGATATAACTCACTAACACAGACTGCTGTACTGCAGTTAACATTTCAGCGTGGCTGTTTCCAATACAATTACCAGTTATTGAATGCAGCTGGTACATCAGTTTTAATGGCACTTGTCTTAATATTTTTAAACATAGAAATACACCTTATATCGTGAAAACTTACAAAATTCATTTGTTTGGCAGATCTCATCTTTTTTATCATATACAAACATACATATGTATGTTTATATGAGCATGTACATACATATGCATACATACTTATACACAACAATGCTGCTAGCCAACTGTAATTCACAGAACAAAATGAAAGACAGAGAACAAAATGAAAGTTAATTCCTGTATGCAGTAAACCATCTTTAATATTTCCTTTAGCTGATAAGAATTCTAGCAACCACTGGCATTACTGCTTTAAGCGTGATGTTATATAATAAGCTCAGAGTCTGAAGATTACTGATTACATCAGAAAAGTGTTTATCTCTCCATTTACAGAGAACTTTCCGAATGACTTCAGAAGCCATGTCACAAAGCTGTGTACAATAAAAATAACATCAAAAATACATATGAGAAGAGTGGTTACAGAAAAGCTCATCATAGCACTCTCGGAGGTGAAAAAGTAATAAAAGTAATGCATTTCTTTGGGTGATTTATTGCCAGACAAACACAGCTTCAATCAATAAAGAAATACATAGCCTACAATTCACCAAACAAGCCCAATTAAGTCTGACACCTAGCAAAAACCTGTCCTTCTATTTAAAAATTAACCCAAGACTGACACCAAAAGAAAAGTGATCTATTTAAAAAACAAAATAATTTGCACATTTTCCCTTTCCTCATATTCCTGCTTTTAGATGAGAAAGCACTAGTTGAACAAGATTTCTGTGTTCTGTAAAATGTTATTGTTTTTAAATAGCAGAAGGTGAAAGATTATAATAGAAGAAAAACTACAAAAATTAAGATTTAAGGGACAAAAAAACAGCTGGGTGGAGTCATCAGAAAGGCAAAGCACTTCCTTTCCTCTAAAAACCCACGATCCAGCAAAAACTGTAAAATATAACATTGTTTGATTAGAAAACATTTTTAGACACGGATGCACACAAAACATACATAAGTATGCAGAGACAGTATTTTAATTCAGGAAGTATAAGATACTATTTACATCCCACAAAAATTGTGTCAGATTTTAATTATGTAAAATGTCAGAAAGAGACAAAAAGAATAATTAAATAGCAATATATATTAGAACAGCTCAAGTAATCAAATGATAACTTAGATATTTTACCTACTGAAAGCAATATGACAATATATCACTCTGCTAGCATAAAATCCAAGCTGACAGTCTAACTTCAAGGCAAGCCTATGCATATGATCTATCAGTATTACATGAATATTTTTGTAGTTATGTGAAAGATCAGAGATCATGGGCTTAGGAGGAAAACAGCACTTCCCCGACAGAAAAATGAAATGAACAAAAGTAACCTGAAAGATTAACTTGAGTAGCAACATCCAAAACAGCACTTAAAAATGTGAAACAAATGCTTCAGTTTAACCTGCATAGAAAATGGTTTAAGACACGTATTCAACTTCTTACAGAGGCTCAACTGAGCAGAGAGCTAATCACCTGAAGGTGAACCTGAAGGGTTGCAACGCTCAGCATTCAAAAGGTGCCAGTGCTTCTTTACCATTTTAGCCAGAATCCACTGTTTTGTTGCCCATAAGCACTGCAAGGCTTTTTTGCTACCACATAACAAGAATCCCAGTGGGGCAGCAACAGCAAGAAATATTAACAGTATTGTTGTAATTCTGTAAAAACTCTGGGATCTGACAGCAGAAAGCTTGAAAAAAATACATGATTTTGCCATCAGTGAACAAAAAAGTTTTATGTAAATTTACCAAAATCATCACAACTGTGGGTAAGATACATAACTACGTGAACAGCATTTCAAACATACCACCAAAACGCAATAGATGAAAAAAAACCAAACACAAAAGAACAAGCACAGCAGCTTACAAGACAAGAAATATTGGGTGGGGCAGGCAACAACAGAATCCATTACAGATAAACACTACCCAGTGCTATTTCAGGGCAGCTGAAGCAAACTAGCTACTTCAGTGCAGCTTTCAAGCCACACAGTCACTTTACTTTCACTAGTACCGATCGAGACAGCTGCAAACAGAGCACTAATGCTCCTGCTGCAATACCATAACTTGATCTCAAGCAGCAACTTCATAAGCACACTGCATAAAAAATGCTTTGTGTAGAATTTAACTTGTCCCCAAACCAGCCTTCTGCAGAGAGCAGGATTCATGCCAGACTGACGGAACTGTGTAAGCACTGCAGCAGCAGAAGGATCAAAAATTGAATAAGCCATAAAACAGAATTACGTTCTGTAGTCAGAAAGGAATCGAAGTCAAGAGGAAAGGTTACTAGCAGGTGGAACAGGGAAGTTTCCTTCAACTACGCCTTCACTGTACTTACTGCAAGCCTGACAATAACTTGGGGAAAACACAGCCTTACTTTATAGAAAGATCAACAAAATTATTGTAAATTGGATGGAAAATAACTTCCCAAGTACAAGGAACATCCTGAATTAAGTTTTTGTTTTAACATCACACACTGTGGTGTGAATAACAGTTGGTATGCTACACTTTGCCTTAAGTTTCCCGGCATTTTTCTATTTCTGTCACAAATTCTATACAACATAAACAATAGTTTCCATTTAACTGTCTCAAAAGAAAAGCTCACTGTAACGTATTTTGTTTTCAAAACAAAGGAGGTGAAGCATGGAGACACAAAATACTGAAATTTCAGAATTTAGGATTCTATTTTACTTACTAAATTCTACGCAAGACTGGAGTTCAAGTGCTCCACAATCCAGCAAAGAACTAAAAGCAGTTAAAAACTTCAGAAACGTTAACTCCCAAGAAGATGAATCAGGAAGAATCCAACTCAAACAAAACAAACAAAAATCAAATATTTAATTCTAAGGATATTCCAAATTCATAATTCCTCAGTCTTACCTTGGATACATTGCTGATATAATCCAATTGACAAGTGCTTTCTTTATCTACCTGATTACAAAGATTCTGTAAAGTGGAGGCATACTCTTTATCACTTTTTACACGCATGACCATAAATTTCTTGAC
>NW_024884557.1:0-14909 GCF_019232065.1 Centrocercus urophasianus
TACTCTCTTCACATATACTTGATGTGTGTAAATGGCTTCAGCTTTTACGGGTACACTTTTCTTGATGTTTACTCGAAAAGCAGACCGAGCAAGAAGACCCTTTACACCGAGACACAACTCTAAGGCCAACACCACAGTCATCACTAAAGATGTTTGTATTTCTTCATTTATTTTTTCTTTAAAACCCCGGAAGAACAGCTTCCAGGGGTTGTTATCTCATTAGAAGCAAGTTAGTTCCCCTTCCTTTCCTTCCTGTACACTAACTTTATAATCCAGCCGTTGCTACTAGTGACTTTGAAGGAAACATGCCTGGTTATTTTCTAGGTATAGCTGTAGGACACACAGACTGCATGCTCCACCATGAGAGGAAAACAAAGCAGTGAGACAGGCAAGGCACATCTTTTAGAAAGATAATGCTTCTATTTTGAAAAATCTGACCAACCCACAGGAAGGGAAAGAGCATTTGTCATGGTTTTATGATTTTTGGTCATCAGTATTCCACACCATAACATCATGTAATGCCATCCCAAAGCAACCCCAGCACACAGGCAAATGACCCCCAGAGTCAAACTCCCAGAAGATGATCGCACCAAGCAGCATGTGGGCCTTTGCAATGGGAGTTAGGGAGCTATTTCCATCCTGATACATAATGTTATTTTGCACAGATGTGCTTAAAACATAAACTTTCCTATTTATGGAATTAGAAAACGAAAAAACATGGAAATTAAAATTGTTTTTTTGTTTGTTTGGTTTTTGTTTTTTAAATAGCTAATATAGAATGCAGTTAGAGACCAGTCATCTTTAAGCATATTTAATCCCTAAGCAAAAAAACAGCTGCTGTGCTGGCCTGGTGTATTTTTCTAAATGTCATGGTTTGGCCAAGTAATGCATCTTTATCTAACTTTATAAAATACAAGTAAAGCCATCTGCATCACTTCCAGTGAACCAAATTAAAGAGAACACTGGCCGATCTACTGAGATATATTCTTTTGACAGCAGAAAAAAGAAACCAACATCAAAAAATACTGAAAAGGAAAATACAGACTTGGTGTCTCTCAACAGTCAATTTAGATGCTATTGGGAATTTTACATTTATTTATTAAGCAAGTAAAGTGCACATTAGTAAAGTGAAAAGCTCAGTTAAAAATAAGTAATTGCTACAGAATAATGCTAACTAATAGTGGGTTTTGTTTGTTGGGTAGATTGTCCTAAAGGTGGCATAGTTGAAGCCTACTTACTCACCTGTTTTTAGCTCCAATGCAGATGTGATTATGAGAGCTGCCACGAAAGTAAGCCTTCTATTTTATGATGTTGGCCCATGACATCAGAGATTGATGTTGGTGGTACTTCAATAGAAGTAGAACCTTCCCACCAGTATTCTGTTCCATTTTGTTGTCATGTGACAGATGGCAGCAGAGGGGCAGTCTGACAAAATGGCGCCTGACGTGGAAGTGTGGATGAAGCGAAGGGGTGTCACTGAATTCCTCCATACAGAACTAATGGCGCCCACTGACATTTGTTAATGCTTGCTGAATGTTTTCAGAGATCAAACACTGCGAGCACAGTGAGGTGGTGGATGGTGTATTTCAGCAGTGGTGACAGTGACATAAAAGACAAGCCACATTCTGGATAGTCACTGCAAAATGAAGAGCATCTCAATCAGCTCATCCTCACCGACCAGTAGATTATGACCAGGTAACTCTGCACTAAACTGAGTATCATCTTCAATACGCTGGAAGTGATGGTGGCAACAATGGCTTCTCACAAATGAATGCTCACAGAGGATAAGAATGAACACCATACACAAGTTTATAAGAACCAACTGAACCAATACAAGGCTGAAGGTGACAGTGTCCTGCATCGCACCGCAGGTGATGAGATGTGGTCACCACTATGAGCTTGAATCAAAATGCCAGTCCGTGGTGTGACAACCATGTGACTTCCCCATAGAAAAATAAGTTTAAGATGCAGCCCTCAGCAGGTACAGTGATGTGCATTCTACTTTGTGATAAGAAAGGGATGATCCTTCTGCATTTTCTGGAGCCAGTGGAAGCATCAACACAGACTGCTACATTGTGATACCGACTAAACTGAAGGCTTAAACTTCCAGTCAGGCAAGAGAAGATGACAACTTCTCTCTTGCAAGATGATAATGCCAGGCCCCATACCAGTTTGAAGCACAGAGCACATTGCCTCTCTTGGCTGAACTGTCCTACCACACCAACTGTAGTCTGAATTTTGCACCTTCTGACTTCCATCCGTTCAGGCTGATGAAAGATGAATGACATGGGCAACCAACAGTGCCATGATAGCAGTTGTGAAGCAGTGGGTCACCTCCACTGGTGAGGCATTCAGGCCTCATCACTGGCGAAAATGCTCAGCTAATGGTGGTGACTGTTGAAAAACTGTTTTGCAGCAGAGTGTTAGCTCCATCAAATAGTTTTACTGTGCTCTTTTTATCTGTTGTTACCTCAATGGAAATAAATAGGGTGCATTACTTTCAGAGTCACCTATGTATGTATCCTACATGAGGGGTTTTTCAACTTTGTAGGTGACTGTGTCTAGGAAAGCCGTATTTTGGGATACAGTGATAGCTCATTAATAATTTTGTATTTGAAGTCTGTTCCTTGAAAATCTATATTCTTCTCAGATGTTTATGTGTAAATGCATTGACATGAGTATGAGATTTCTGCTTCTACTTCTATTGCTTCTGCTTATTTCCCAGTTGAAGTAATGCCAAATTAATTCTTGGTTTGGCTTTGTCCATTTCTGTAGGAGCGTACTGTACATTAATTTGGCTTCAAACCTGTGTAAGTAGGTGCCTGAAGAGATAATATTCTAGATGGGTTCGGATAATTATAAAATTGCAGTTAGTGTGCAACAGTAATACTGATACTTATTTAAAAATCAAGAGGGAAGGGCAGTTATTCACCTAAATACTTATGCAAGATTTTAAAGGGAAAATGGGATAAGAAGGAAAGATGTGAGATATGAGACAGAGAAATTGAATGTTACAGCAGGAATGTTAGTAAAAGGAAAAACAGATCTACAGTGTCATAAAAGTGTTTTACAGGGATATTTTCAAAGCATATCTTAAGGACAGTAAATGGGAAATGTATTCAGACATAAACTGAAATCTATGAAATTCCATTTGGAAATGATAACAAAAAATTTAGTGTAAAAGGAGACTGATTATTGGAAGAGATTGCCCTGACAGGTTGCAGAGTCTCTCTGTCCATGAAGATGTTCAAATCCCTGAGTAGTGTGCTCTAGCTGTCCTTCTGGACAACACTGAAAATTGAAAGCCATGCTGAAAAGAAATTTAGTTAAGCTCTTAAGCTCCTCAGTACAAATTAAAAGATATGATGAAAGGTTCCCTCACTTTGGAAAACAATCTCATCTGTTTTCTTATCGTGTAATATGAACTGTACTGTCAAGATTTATAATATTTGATGTTACTTTTGATCGTAACTTCAGTATTTAAACTTGGATAGCTCCATAATGCTTAGGAGGCTTTGACAGATACAGGAAAAGTCCAAACGTATGCCATTTATCCGTTACAGACAAGTCAAAATTATGTACTAATTAGTCAGTAATAAAAAAGCATTTACATAATTATCAGCACAAAAGCTAGTGTTTAAAAACAATCAACCCTCAATTTACCAGAAATATTTGTTAATTAAGTTCATTTCCGGCTGTTAGCTAGTAGTGATCCTATTTCTGTAACACAGAACAGTTTCCTGCTTTTTAAAAATTTCTTGAATTCTAGGAAATATAAAGCATAAAAAAAGCTTTTGTTTAATAATATAATATGAAAATAACATAGTAACAAATAGGAAGTTAGTCCTGTTGAAGTAATTATTAAGAGTGCATCTATGGCAAATGCTAAGTTTGCCACCTAGATTTACCAATAATCTTGTTAATTTAGAACCTAGGAAGTTTACCTGCTTCATATTTATTTGGCAAAAAGGGGAAAATACCACCTATAATACTAAACATTCCAGTTCCAGCAAAATAGAGCACTGCTGCAGATTTTTAAAGTAGAGATTGTAACTAATTGCAAAGAGGTGAATTTATGAAAAGCTTTGAAATTAGGAATGCATGTATCAGTGCATAAAAAGTGGGGAAAACAGCAAACTTAAAGAAGATCTAAAATCATAAAATAAAAATAAATTTAACAAGCAATTAATTTTGACAATAGAAAAATAAGGAAACCCTTTTTCCTTGGCAATATACACAAAGAAATTTTTTTGTTTTGGCTCCAGCAATAGGAGAGCATACAGTTTAGATAAGACTGCAAGAGGAAATTAGAAGTCCAGTTTAATACTGTTAACAGAGATCAGGATTTCTTTCACATAATATATACATAATAAGCCACCTGTACTTGACTGCAATCAGTGAATGACAGAGGACATTTGCAAAGGTTCGTGTGAAGTGCTTTTGTTGATAATAGACGAAATCAAAGGCAAAACTTTGCAACACTTGTTTTACTTTTTCCTGAACGTCATAAAGGGGGTGCAAACTTTGTGGATTAAAATGAATTTTACTTATCAAGAGGACCAAAATATATCACTTCAGCACTCTGCTAATATGCATGTAAATACCTAGATAAGAAAGTCAATATTTTAATGTGTGTAATACCCCAATTAAAAGTACATCACTTTTATTATTCTCCTTCACAGTACAGATACGACGGTATTAATCCCTTTAATTGTTGGAATGGTTGGAAATTGCCAACCAGAGTGTTCTGGTTTTGATGTACAATAGAAAGGTAGACATACAAATGTAAAAATACTGCTTAATTTATATTTTTACTGCCTTAAAAAGCCTGCGTTCATTTCAGAGGATAATTCTCAAATTAATTTGCTACCCGTACTGTAGAAAGCTCTGTGTGCCTTTATTACTTGTTAGGTTGGGTTTTTTTACTAAAACAAACTCCATATCTTTGGAAAGTAATACTGCAAAATGTGCTTTCTCTTTAGCCACTGATTCTTCAAACTAATGCTAACTAATTTAGTGATTGGGAAATTATGAAGATAACGTAAGGATGTGCAGTACTCCAACCAAATGTAATGACTCCTCTCATTTGCGGTCCTTTTATTTCTTATTACCAAGTGAAAATAAGGACTGGATAGCCTTCAGACATTCTACGGATTACAGTTTAACAGAGTTGGATTTCCTAAGTACTAAATGTTTTTTTTTCTTAACGTGCTCTTTCTCAGCTATTTATTTTCAAGTGGCATTTGTAAAAAATAGCTGTTTTATATATTCTGCTTGTTATGCTGTTTATGCTGATGATCAACAAATAAGCAGTGTCATGTTTAAAAGTTACTTCTTAGAAGCAGTACAGTATTTCTAAGTCCTTTTTTTGAAAAGAAAACATGCAAAGATGAATGTTTTTAAACCCGAGGTTCATACTTGTGCTTTAAAACACAATTACACGCAAACCCCATTTTTCAGATGGCAAAGGGCTAAAAATGACCTACACACATCTAGCTCTCATGGTCATGCAGCTAACAGAGGGAATGTATAAATAGGATTTGAAACAGAATTCTGTTACAGAATACCAATTGAAATGAGGCTACTAATAAGTAATAACAAGGATTGCATTAAGCCATCGACTCACTAACTCTTGACACTTTTATGAAAGTAAAGAATGAGTGTCATAAAAATTGTCATGGTATTTTATGTTATTGTTTGCTTTCTTCAGGTAAAAGCATGTTAGCTGAAACTGCTGTCTTTAATGGTAGAACAGATGCACAACCTAAGAAGTTTTACATTATTTGAAGTTTCTGAAGTATTCCTATTATAGCTCACCTTGGAAGAAAGTTTTGTTCATGTTTTTGTACTTGGTGCTATATTGAGCTGTTCACTACAGTTCTCCTAACCAAAGACTGAACAGTCACGCAGATAAAAGCTGCTGTACAGAGTCCTTATGCTAATCTATGTCAACAGGAGATTACTGGAACAAACTACGCAAAACAGCTCCATCTTTTTTCTTCTTCTTTTGATTTAAATAGTTAATTATCTTCACTGCTCTTAATCTGGTGGGTAGTTACAAAGACCTTAAAAATGAAGTACACCTAAGTGATGCAAACTAGAACATACAGATGAATCATTATTTCTTAAAAACAAGTGTATCCTATTGACGTAACCAGAACAAACTGTACTCAGGTAAATATTTAAATAAAAACATTTATTAATATTACCAGGTTAAAATGCAGTAGATAGAAGTAACGCTCTGCAGAGGCCGTAAGCCAAAACATGACCGAAAAGACTGAACTTTTATTTCAATGAAGGCAATATCAGAAAGAGAAAATGGTAGGAATCTTCTAGGACATACAAAAGCTGTTGCTAACACATTTGCTGACACATAACAAGGAGTAACAGGTATAAACAAAATCAAGGGAAACCACAAAAATTTCTTAAAATAAAGCTTTCCAACGGTAAGGATTTTCAGTACTGAGTTCCATGTCCTCAGGAGTCTGTGAAGTCTAACCTTAGAGGTTGTTAAGATCATGCAGGATACATCTGTCAGTGAAAACTCTTATCTTGCTTTGAGGCAGAACAATGGACTGCTATACAGCAGAGGACTCTTTCGGCTATACTGCACATGATATGATGTTTAGGATTCTGGCAAAGATTAATTATACCAAGAGGTAAATGAAAGAGAAGAGTATATGTCTGAGAATACTGGCAGAAGGACATCTGCAGCCATGGGAAGTAGTAAGCAGACATGTTTCAGGACTGCTTCAGGTACTTCAGATGTGAAATCTTGCCTCCATATCTGCCAAAGATGCATCTGTTATCAACAGATAAGACAAAAGTTCTGTTCTGAATCAAAAAAGGAATATAAATTAGTTTAGAATGGACTAAGATACTGCAGGGTGGAAGACCAAAACAAAACAGCAGTCTTTAAAAAACAGATCATCCTAAAAGCTTTTCTAAACTTGATTTTCAAGTATTTTTTCTTGAAATAACGTGCACTGACACTTTGTATTGCAGTCAATGCACTGAATTCGGTGTACATCTTGTCCTTCCTGAAATTATGTCTTTCTCACAAAGACAAGAAATGGGAAAAAGCAACTGCATATGGAAACACTTTCTACGTCCTACAATTTTAGAATTGTCTCCTTCCGCTATCTATTTTCTCCAATATTTTAAATACTCATTTTTTAAAGTACAGTCCATTCTGTTAATAGTCTTTGATAAGTAATCCAGTGTTTCTTTCACCAATTCTAGCTCTGTAAAGAACTGTCTATGTAAAAAGCTTGACGACAGATGTATACTCTATGCATCTGACTCCTGACATTCCTTTGAGACTTCAGTCCCAGTATATAGAAATCATATCAATGACTTTTTTTCCAGGGGGAAATAAAATCTGACAAAGCCATTTAAACATAAATCAAAAAGATTTGTTGAAATAAAACCATTGTAACAGTATTTAATGCTTGTAAGATATAAGAATTTTGTCACTTACCACAACACTCTGGGCAGTCTGGATGCCTTACAGCATTCACTCCATATCCTGGGTAGCCACAATCAACCCACACCATTTGCAGTGTACCTTCAATGTAGTATATTTCAGGCCATGGTTCAGAACTTTTCTTCCTAATTTCCACCTCTTTCTCAAAGAATCTCTCTATGAGGTCCTTTGCCTAAATTGAAACAAATAAGTATTTTTTTTAGAATCAGTGATGCAGAGGTCAAAATAGAAGATAAGACCAAGGAACGTGGGTGTGAGTTGAGATTAAGAATTAAAGGATGTATTTCTAAATCTTTTGATTGTAGCAGGTAGGTGGAATAGAAACAGGAAGGTAATCTGATATTCTTTGATACGTTGTCTTAAATGTAGATAAACCTTGCTCACTTAATATCTCTAAATGTTCAGGATTATAGAAATACAACCATTTAAATTAATTCAGCTTTAAATAAACCTGGATTGTCGCATTAAACCTATCCTGCGTTGGATATCTGTAGCTCATCATTAGTTTTGCAAATTTCCCTCTTATACCAGTACTATTATTTAGGTCCAATTATATTTCACACTTTCCATCCATACTGAATATCTCTGTTCAATAAAAAGAAAATACTACACACACACAAAAGAAAATACACAAATTACAAAAATGGCAAAAACAAATGTGTTTATGCATTCTTATTTTGATCTTGTCTGCATGAAAATACCTTGACTACGAGCTTTCCCACAAATATATTTTTTTTTTTTTCCAATGGACAGTATGGAAACTGTTTAATGAGTACTGCATGTTTGTGACTCCCTTCCCACTCCAGTTGAATCCCAAAGCATGATTTATGTACCTGATATTTCTTGACAGTGGATGGATGTAAATAGCAGATGGTTCAGAACAGCATTAAAAAACAACACTATACTGAACAGAGAGCACATCTATAATCAACATACTGTGAGGAAGGTGCTTAGAGGTAGGCCACAAAAAAAAAACACTGAACACTGAAAACAACTGCCTTGAGCTTTCCTTTTTAAGCTCCTAAAGTACTTTAGTTCAGGTTGCACAGCAATACATTCATGATACACACTGTCCTAGGTGTTCCCCTCCTAGGGAAGAAGACATATCTTCCTCCTGTCCTTCCTTTCTCTTTTTCCTTCTCCTTTTAAGAATCTCTGAATCAAAGTTAACCTGATAAGCTAAGGTTCAACTTCTCTTTCTCTACTGTAAGAGCCAAAATCTTCAAGCAGCTACTATTTTAGTAGATCACAGAATCACTTTCTATCACAAGTGATGGAAAGGCATGCCATTGCAAAAATATGACCTTTAGTATTTGCAAGACTTGTCCAAAGCTTCCTGATTGTCTTGCTACTCTTCATATTCTTAAAGTACTTTCCTTAATGCAAACTGATAAGTGTGATCTGCCTTACCCATATGGGCAACAGAATATTGTCAATTTTAACTAAATTTTATATTTTTTATTAATTTAGAACCACTAAAGCTTTTATATTGGTTTATTTACTAACTAAACTATGTTTCATGTTGATATTTTACTATACGAGAGTAGCCTATTAGGTTAGTTGCAATTTCATTCCTCTGTCTACTTTACCTTGTATAATCTATGAGGTGCATCACAAGCACTTTGTGGACATGGTTTGTTGTTTTCTGTGTCTAAGCAAGTAACTGTAACAAAATACAATCTGTTTGCAGAGGAGCAAAGTCAATGAAATCAACATTTCTATTTACTTGTTTACAGATTCTAATCATTTCTGATGCAACTGTTTGGAATTTCACATTTCAGGTGGCTAACTTGCAACATTTTAAAAACATTAATTTGTCCTCCTATAGACATTACCACTATGTCTATTTAAGCATATTGCATGCACTTAAATATGTCATGGGAAATCATTTTTATTTGTAAATTCTGATGGCAAGGAAATATGTAATCCTGGATGCTTCGCAGACATATAGATATCCAAATCCTTTCAAAAAATAAAATAAAAGACAATACAATAAAATAAGCTACTGTCTATTTACCTGGATATCATTCTGGTTTTATAAATACAGATTTAGAAACAGTCACCCAGGGATCCTAACAGTTCAACCTTCTGATTGTTCAGACTGAAGGGACTCCAGTTTTCTCTCAAGAACAACTTCATCAACATCAATATCTTTAAAGATTTCCCAATTTCCCCCACTGATCTCTTCCTGTGCGCGCATCTCAGTCCCATGTACTCACACACTCAACCCCTTCCGTCCTCATAGGAACCTCTATGAGGTACTAAACCAAAGGAAAACTTTGAGAATGGATGCAAGAAAAAATGGTTACACTTTAGTAATCCATTTGCATGAGACCACATTCCTCATCACCTATGACTAGCATGATATGGTGAAGGCCTGAGACATGCTAACAAAGCTGCTGGCCTACTCTCCAGAACCAACACTTGATTAATCTGCCATAATAACATTATCTGTTATCATGTTAATTTCACTTCTCTTAAGCTTTACCTACCTGTCATGGAAGTAATTCTGAAACACCAAAAACTGCTTAGAAATAAAAAAAAAAACTGCTTAGAAAAAAAAAAAAAAAGACACCTCAAGGTGCTGAAGAATGTGTAGTTTACCATCGGGTTACATCAAAGTTTAAATCCACCTAAATCTCTAACTGGGGAACTTCTCCTTGATTGTAGAAAAGCTTCAAAGTATTGCTTAAACATTTTATGAAGTCTGCACATTGGCTAACTCTCATTTATGTCATCTCAACAAACTAGAATTAACCTAAACTAATGACCCTCTTCACGTCAGTGCTATCCACTACAAATACCATCTTTAGAGAAACACAACTAATAGTTTCACTGTTTTGGAAAGTGGAAAACAAAGTGCAATTGATATCCTTTGTTCAGAAGTGGGTATTTTAAAACTGCATGTGTTGATGTATAGTGACTAATGTAATTATACATATGAAAATATGAAATCTTGGAAAACATTAAGCTCAAGAAAACTTTAAATATGTTCTTATCCACATTCAGCTCAGCAACTGCAAACTAGATATCTCTTAATAACAAAGTTTTCAGGTGAACTACGTATATAGTGAGACTGCTTTACTTTCTATTTCAATCTTCTTTCATAGCATAATAGATCTAGAACCTTTTTTCAAATGGTCTGAATGTTTAGAAGGAATGCTCTCAAAAAAAGTAAAATAATATCTTCTTTGGACTGACACAGCATTAAGATTTCTGACTACCACAACTGATGCATTTAGTGAAAAGCTGTTAATAGAAACATTTTATGAAAATTAGTGTATGTTAAGGTGAAAATGTATTTGTAGTACATTAATCTTATGAGATAGTTTGAGATTATTTATGTATAAAAAGATTTGAATATCAGATATATCAGATATAATGTTTTGCAATTATTACAATATACAGTGGCACTCAGTAAGAACACTTAAATATCCCATAGCTTAGTGACTGACAAAACCACCTGGTTATTTGCTTTTAATCGCGATTGAAGGAAACTACAAATACCAAAGTCAACCCAGCATTTTTGTAAACCGGTTTTACCCACTTCTCCTTTATACTCCTTTTGTCTAAAAAATAAAAATTAAAAAAAAAAAAAGGAAAAATATTAAATATCCCTCTTTCACTGTTGCCACTTAACAGAAAGAACTGTACTGAGATTCATCTCATTTAACTCCAAACCACATCCATAGAGAGATTTATACATCTGTAATAGCTGACAAGAGGAAAGTCATCCAGGGAGTTATGGAATACAATGCATCAGTTTTCTTCCCATGATAGTGTGCAACAAGGAACATGATAAAGTTTTATGATGCAAAATAAAAAAAAATATTGATCTACGTACAACTGTAAAAAGTTCTGTTCTCTAATGAAATAATGTAAAAAACACACTTTTGAGTAGATCTTTTTGTTACGGGCAGCAGCTTCACATGCAATACCTTGAAGCATTTCTACAATCGGAGAAATTAAATACATATAATACTTTCAGCATATAAGCAGTAAGTTCAATTAGCCATAAAACATCTAACCATTCTCTACATCCAAGACAGATTATTACCTGAAAATGTAAAGAACGTTTTGTTCTGTAGGCCTCCTCTCTGCATTTTTACATGGTGGCATTCTGACTTAATTAATGAAACCTCACATGAAAGGTCAGCAGCGAGCTTGCTGAGTATCTGAAGCAACGCCTTCCCAAAAGAAGTGTTACGAAAACTATTGCAGGGGGCTGCATGGTACTGGACTGTCAGTTCATAGTAATACTGAGGATCAGAATAAGCTGCAGGAAAAAATGCAAATGATGATGAGGAAAACGCATGAAAAAATGAGTTACATATTTGCAAATAAAATTGTCACTTTAAATTCTTAACTTATAAACAAAATTAATTTGTTGTTAATTTTTAATGATAAAATAATGTGTTCTGGACTGGTCAGAAACACGTAGGAAAGTCCATATTCTTAATTATATCCATAGGTTACTTTATGTTTATTACTGGCTGTGTTGTTTGGTTTTTTTAAAACAGTGAAGTATAGAAGAAGCATCAAGAATATGAAAGCTAAGAAGCATGTTAGAAAATATCCTGTAGCATGTGGTGAAGTATTTCAACTCACACATTACCTTCAGTTATAGTAGTGTATTTTACTCTTCTTACTCAACTACCACAAACAAGTATTTTAAAGGATGTAAAAACTGAATAGAAATTCCTTCTCTATCAATGTAAGTACCTGAACGTGTTATCATACAGACATGAAATTCACATTTAAGGAAGAACCAGCTATTTAAACTTTACTGCAGGGCTACAGGCACACTTGGGCATCTTTTACAAATATAATGTACCATGAAATGCATGGGTTTAGTTACTTCATGACAACCACTCTACTTACCCAAAGCTTGCTATCAGCTTGATATTAATAGAATGCTACATTGAAAACAGAAGTAGAAGAATGAAGAACAGGGGTTATGGTGTGGGTAGAAACATAGAAATAAGGAGGGAGATTTGCAGAGAAGAAAAATGAAGGAATAGAAACCAAACCAGCCAAAAGAAAGAAAAAAAAAAAATAAAACAAACAAAAAAACCCTAACAGAATCATAGAACAGCCTGGATTGGAAGGAACTTTAAATATGTAGTTCCAAGCCTCCTGCCATAGGCAGGGACACATTCCACTGTACCAGGTTGCCCAGGGCCCCATCCAACCTAGCTTTGAAACACTTCCAGGGATGGGATATCCACAGCTTCTCTGGGCAACCTGTTTCAGTGCCTCACCACCCTCACACCTCATGCCTCAATACAACATCCAAATGTTTCTTGAACACCTCCAGGGATGGTGACTCCACCATCTCCCTGGGCAGCCCATTCCAGCACCGTAACGGAGGAACGGGTGCTGTACTTCTTCCAAACACCAACTGTGGAGCCTGGTGAGAAGACGCATTTCAAGCAGATATTTCACACAAACTAAAAAAGAAAACAAAACAAAACAAAAACAAAAAACCAATCCACCACACATTGACCAGCAGCTGCCTGAAAAATGACATCACAAACAGCTAGCTATTGCATATCCCAGCTTGCAGACAGAACCTGTAGATCAAAAAAGTCGGGACAGCTTAGTCATCTCAGCATCCCAGTGAAACCAAGGCGGCAGATACCTGAAGCCACTTGGCCATTCCGGCAGTAACAAAGTATTCCGACCGCCTCTAAAAGCACTCGCCTCCCCTGCCACTGACCCACACCCACCCAGCGCCTGCCGCCTCCCTTAATGCTGCCCTACACTCTGACCTCGGCTCTAAAGTATTACTTTAGAGGGGCTGCGCTGGGAAATAAACATCACTCCAACAGCAGGGAAGGAAAAAAAAAGAAAGACTCAAAATAAAAAGCAATCTGTCTCCAGTCCTTTTCCCTCATCCCACTGTCCCAAGGAAGGAACCTTAAAGCCCGCTGCGGGAGGCGGGAGGCGGGCCCGACCCGGCGGCAGGTAGTGCCGGCCGCCCCGCCTGCCCGCCCCTCACACAGAGCGGGAGGCGCTGTTGCCTCACGGAGCAGCTGCGGCGCGGCAGCAGCGAGCGGCTCTGCGCAGCCGCAACCGTTCTGTCGGCGGTGCTGAACTGAGAAGGCGTAATGCGAATAGCGCCATAGAATCCCACAGAGCTGCTTGCAGGCTCCCAGTGACAGCGGCAGCCGCTGGCAGCTCTAATCATGTGCGCTAACACCTGTAAAAGAAAAAAGAGGCAACGCGTGAATACAGAAGAAAAAGCAGACCTCTTCCACAGAGGAGAGAGTACAGCTGCACACAAAGCTCCTAAACAAGAAAATACATTCCTTTCCCCATACACTACATGAGCAGGCTGCTGTATTACCACAGAGATCCACAGAGAACTGTGCAATCGTGGAAGTTGGAGAAGACCTCTACTCTTCTGGAAAGGACCATCAAGTCCAGCTGTCAAACCATCACCACCATGCCCACTGAGTGCGTTGCCAATTCCAACTCAAAGTTGCTCAGCTATTTGTCTCCATGCATCTCCCAGGTAGCAGCCCTGGGAGTGGACACACAGGGGAGGGATGCTGTCCAGAGAGACCTGGACAGGGTTCAGAAGTGGGCCCATGCCGACCAACCTCATGAATTTCAGCAACACCAAGGCCAAGGCCCTGCACCTGCTTCAGTGCAATCCCGAGCACGGATAACGGCGTGCTGGAGAATGGGTTGAGAGCAGCCCTGGGGACAAGCATTTGGGAGCGTCCTTTGATGATTCACCATCAGCCAGCAGTATGTGCTTGCAGCCAAGAAGGCCAACCGTATCCTGGGCTGCATCAAGAGAAACGTGATCAGCAGGTCGAGGGAGGTGGGTCTGCACCACTGCTCTGCTCTCGGGAGACCCCACTTGGGGTACTGCGCCCAGCTCAGGAGCCCCAAACACAAGAAGGACTCCAAGCTGTTGGAGTGGGTCCAGAGGAGGGCCACAGAGATTATCAGAGTGCCAGAGCACCTCCCCTATAAGGACAGAGCTGGGGCTCTTCAGCCTGGAGCAGAGAAGGCTCCAAGGAGACCTGCTAGCTCCCTTAGTGCCTCATAAGGCAGGGATTCCAAGTGGGGGGGCTGATTTGCACGACACAACGCAGGAAAGGCTTGCGGCGCTTGTATCAGTGTCACCCCCTAATATTGCTTCTTTTCTGCACTGCTCTAAAGCACCGTAGTACGCCCTAGAAAAATTTTTCTTTCCCGCACCCTTCAAATTACCATCGGGGGGAGAACGTTCGGTTCGTCTTCCGGATCTACCGGACCAGCATCAGGCGACGTAAGCGGGCCGGAGGGCGGCAGCGCCACGGCGAGCGTCGAGGGCGGGGCGCGATTTCTCTTCTCCCCGGCTGGCAGCGGGGTCGGAGCTACGGCTCGGGTCCGGGCAGGGGCTGCTTTCGGCACCGAGGGGCAGCGG
>NW_024884558.1:0-39989 GCF_019232065.1 Centrocercus urophasianus
TAAATGAATGGCAATTCAGAGGAAAATTATTCCTTCATTAAAAAAAAAAAAAAAAAAAAAAAAAAAAAAAAAGTTAAAGATGGATAGTGTCTTGGAAGAAGTGTACACATCTGAAGATAAACTTAAATGCAAACAACATTATTTCTGATATTAAATGAAAGTCTTTCTAACCACTAAAAGAATTTCTATTTTTACTGCACAAAATTCACATTGTACTCTTGCTTCATTAATATGTGCTTATCCTTTTGAAGAAACACTGGAAATTTTTTTTAGGTAGAGGTATTCATTTCCTTACCTACATAACTATAGCCAGATATGTATTGCGAAAATACAGACAGAAAGTTAAACTTGTTTAACTAGACTCAATGTCCATATCACGGGCAATTTCCAACAGTGTTTCTTATTCATAAAGTGACCATCACTAGGTTTATTATTCCAGTCTTTGGGAATGTTCTCTGTAATAACATAGTTCCATTAGGTAAGAGGGAAATGTTTAAACAAACTGATCTTCAGGTAATAGAGAACTTCTGTGTATGCAGACTTGGAACACTGCCTTCATATAGTCACTCAACATAATTTGGTGCTATTATTCAAAGAGAAAGCAGATGTTCTGAACAAAAGTTTACTTACGTAGCACTTCAAGATCCATGAAGAGACAGATCATGACCTTAAGTATTGGTGTAGCAGATGTGATGCAGAATCACAAGGAGCTGAGGTTTTCGGGGATGTCTTATGTTTATGTGGTCCAAATGCCCTCCCTGCTCAAGCAGTGGCACCTAATGCAAGCTGACCAGGACCAGGTCCAAGGAGTTAGGAAATATCTCTTACAAGGAGACTCCTCAACCTCTCCAGGCAACTGTGTCAGTGCACAGTCATTGTCACAGTAAAGAATGTTCCTGATGTGTGTTCCAGTGCGTACACATTGTCTATTGTCCTGTCACTTGAGCATCACTGGAAAGAGCCTGGCTCTATCCTCTTTGCACCCTTCAGGTGTTTATATGCATTGACAGGATCCACCTGATCCTCCTATTCTTCAGGCTGAACAATACCGTCTCTCAGTCTCTCCTCATAACAGATGTTGCCGTCCCTTCATCATCTTTGTGTCCCTTCACTGGGCTCACTCCAGCAGCTCCATCTACTCCCAGTGAAGCCATACCAGTGCTATATAAAGGGGCAGAATCACTTCTCTTTGCCTGTCAGCAATACTTGATGTATCCCAACCATGAAAAACATTATCCTTCCTTGTAGCAAAGGTACATAGCTTGCTATCTACCAGGACCCCAGAGCCTTTTCTGCCAAACTGCTTTACAGTTGCCCCGAGCACATCCTGATGCTTTTAGTTCTTCCTTGCTAGGTGCAGGTATCTGCACTACTCCTTTTTGAATTTCGTGAGGCTCCTGTCATTTCTCTTGCCAGTTCTGGTCCCTCTGGATGGCAGCTTGAGCCTTTGACGTATAAGCCACTCCTCCATGATATGTGTTACCACCTGAAGATGCACTGTACTCCATAATCCGGATTATTAATGCAGATATTAAATGTGATGATATCCAATATTGACCTCTGGGATATGCAGCTAGTCTGTTTCCTCCGACTAGACTTTTTGATGTTGTTATCCACCCTCTGGGTCTCACTGTTCAGCCAGTTCACTGTCTGCTCATTCAGCCATATTTCAGCAGTTTGTCTGTGAGAATCTTACAAGAGTGAGTGTTAACAGTCTTACTGAAGTCAAGATAATTGGTATCCACTGTTGTCTGCTTGCCAACCAATCTATTCATTGCGTGGTAGAAGGTTCTCAGGCTGGTCAAGCATGATGTACATTTAAAGAGATTACAAAAATGTAAAAACTCAAAACAGATAGAGACGAACTGTAATAGCACACTAAAATTGTACCATCTCTTTACATCTTCAAGAATATTTGAAAAACATAATGTATCAATCTATCCTGAAGACGTTTTTTCTACCAAACCAAGTTCTTAGTGACTTTCACATTCATCTGCATTTGAGCCAATTGAAAGAGATCTGAAAGGAAAAGCAATTTGATTTTAATTATGCTTATAGCAATTGAGACAGACAAAATTATACACACTACAGTTATTTGGTTGGTGCTTTATGCAGAGACTGGTGTCTCTTAAACATATACATATTTGTTTCTGCAAGTCTTTCTTACAAACATTCCTATTTTTCTGTCTTCTCTTCTGTGCTAGAAACCCTGATGAATGAATCTCTGAAGTCAGAGAATTTGAAAGGTGACTGTCAAAGTATGCCACTGTTATTTTTTTCTCTCTCTTTCAGTAAGTGTTTGTATGTATTTATTTTCATCAATAGAATGATAACCAGAGGTGTAATTTCATCGAGATTAATGGTCACAATTCTAGTATTACATGCAAATATAGCAGGACCTAATTCTATTATGAAATCAGAATCAAACACATAGTTTTCCTGCTTGTAATAAATTAATTTTTATGTAAAGTGTATCATGAATTTAACTACCTGGAATCCTGAACAGGAAGTAAGCATGATTAACAGGAAGGAAGCACCTCACACCAGAGTTTTAATTTTCTCTTACAAGTCTTTATTCTCTCTCATGCATGATATAGTACACTTACAGCAGTCATCCTCTGCATTCCAATTTGCTCTTTTTCAGCACATCAAACTTGCTGTTATCATAAACGTTACTACTTTCTCCCTGTACTTACCAAGATAGTTTTACAGCAAGCTGCTGTTGTCTCTTAACTGAAAATTTGTAACTTTTTGTCCTCAGTTTTAAAGTTTGTCACAACACTGCATCTTCCCACTTACAGTTCGGTTCTTATGCCCTCCTACACTCTTAATCAGATGACTGTACTTGTTACAATTTTCCTGATTTATTGTACTTCATTATTCTCCCTTTTAAATCTATAAGAACAAAAAACTGGATAAGAAAAGAGCTCAACTAACCTAATCTCCGATTTCTGGTGTATATATATATATATATATATATATAAATTTGTATATTTGTATATATAAAAATATATATTTTTTGATGATAGATGCTACCTCTGGAAGAGAGAAATTGGTACATACACGATGGCAGCTCTAAAAGTAATGCCTCCTGTTTTGTTATGTTGGTCCATGATGTCAATGGTTGATGTTAGTAGCATGGCACTAGAGGCTGAGCCTTCTCTCCAATATTCCATTACATTTTGTTGCTGTGTGATAGACAGCAGCAGAGGGCTAGTCTGACAGAATGGCATCTGGCATGGAAATACAACTGAAGCAAAGTTGTGTCACTGAATTCTTCCATGTGGAAAAAATTGCACCCATTGACATTCACTGATGCTTGCAGAACATTTGTGGACACCAAACCATGGATGTTAATGGTATGAGGCACTGAGTGCATTTCAGCAGTGACAGCAGCAATATGAAAGATGAGCCATATTCAATATATCTATGTACAGCTATCACATCATGAAATGAAGAGCATCTTGATCTGCTCACCCATGTAAAACAGTAGATTACAACAGAAAACTGAGTAGAGAGATTAAAATTGGCTTCAGTGCATTGAAAATAATGATGGCAACATTAAAATATTGCAAATTTTATGCCAAGTGGGTCCCATGATTGCTCACACAGGCAAAAAAAAGAACACCGTACGGAAGTTTGTCAGGACCCATTCTAGCAAAACAAAGCTGAAGATAACAGTTTCTTGGATCGTATCATTACATCATTTGCTACTGCCCCTCACAATATTTTTTTCTCTAAATTGGAGATGTATGGGCTTGAAGGATGGACTGTTTGATGGATGAAGAATTGATTGGCTGGAGACAGCCAGAGGGTTGCGATCAATGGTTCTGTATCAGGATGGAGGCCAGTCACAAGCGGCGTCCCTCAGGGGTCGGTCTTGGGACCAGTGTTCTTCAACATCTTCATCAATGACACAGATGATGGCATCGAGAACACCTTCAGCAGGTTTGTAGATGACACTAAGCTGAGCGGTGCAGTTGATACACTGGAGGGATGGGAAGCCATCCAGAGGGACTTGGACAGGCTGGAGAAGTGGGCCCATGAGAAACTAATAAGATACAAGAAGGCCAAATGCAGGGTGCTGCAGCTGGGACAAGGCAATCGCATGCATTTATACAAAATGGAGAAGAACCCCTCAAAAGCAGCCCATGGAGAAGGACTTGGGGGTCCTAGTGGATGAGAAGCTGGACATGAGCCATCAGTGTGTGCTTGCAGCTTGAAAGGCCAACTGTGTTCTGGGCTGCATTAAAAAAGGGGTGGCCAGCAGGGACAGGGAGTGATTGTCCCCCTCTTCTCAGCTGTTGTGAGGCCCCATCTGGAGTACTGCATCCAGACCTGTGACCCCCCAATGTGAAAAGAGCATGGAGCTCTTGGAACAGGTCCAGAGGAGGGCCACTGAGATGATCAGAAGAGAACACCTCTCCTATGAGGAAAGGTTCTGGGAACTGGGCTTGTTTAGTTTGGAGAAGAGAAGGCTTCAGGCAGACCTCATTGTGGCCTTTCAATATTTGAAAAGAGTATACAAACAGGAGGGACAACGATTGTTCACATGAGTGGATAGTGACAGGCCAAGGGTGGCTGGTTTTAAATTGAGCAGGGGGCGGCTTAGGTTAAATATTAAGAGGAATTTTTTCATACAGAGGGTGGTGACACACTGAAACGGGAGATTGTGGAGCCCCCATCTCTGGAGGCATTCAAGGCCAGGCTGGATGTGGCTCTGGGCAGCCTGGTCTCGTGGTTGGTGACCCTGCCCACAGCAGGAAGTTGAATCTAGGTGATCATAACGGTCCTTTTCAACCCAGACCATTCTATGATTCTATGATTGCCAGTTACAAGATATGGTGTCACCATTATGAGAAGGAGGGAAAGCAGCAGCCTATTAAGTGGCATCATGTGAATTTGTCTTTAAAGAAAAATTTCAAGATGTTAAGTTTGGGATAGGGGATTTCGTTGGTCCTTCTGGATTTCCTGGAACCTGGACCAACCATCAACTCTTGCCACTACATCATAATGCTGACAGATGAAGACTTAAACCTCCAGAGTTAAGTTAAAGAAGATAACTTTTCTCTTGCAAAATGAAAGACAACTGTTCGCTTGACACCAGACCTCGTACCAGTTTGAAGACCATAGAGCCACCAATCTTGGCTGAGCTATCCTGTCACACCCATGATAAATTTTGCATGTGGCACATTCTGAATTCCAAGACAGAATGCATGTGCAACCTTCTCCTAGCAACAGTCCCATCATAGTAACTGGGAAACAGCGGTCACTTCTACTGATGCAGATCTGTATGACTGTGGCATGCAGGCTCTTGTTGATAGCTGGCAAAAACGTAGAGCTAATGCTAGTGATTACATTGAAAGACAGAGTTTTGTAGCTGCGAGTTTGCTCTACCAAGTAGTGTTACTGTGCTCTTTGTATCTGTTGGAGATGGAAATAGAGAGCATTTCTTTCAGAGCAAGCTGTATATATATAATCCCCCTCTCAAGTGTCCTAACCATTTCCATCTATTCTAACTTTGGGTTTTCCTGCTTTTATTAATTTAAAAAAAAAAAAAAAAAAAAAAAAAAAAGTGAACAATTCTTTAGTCTTCTATTCCATCTATTCCATATTACTCATGATTTCCTATATGTCAATGTAAAAGTAATCTTTTTTTCACCCCACAGTCTGAAATACCAGTTCCTGTTGTGAAAACTAATCCTTAATTTTGATCTTTCTTTTTAACATTCTCTGAAGCTTTTCCAGTCCTGCCATAGCTACTGTAAGATCAGAACCAGAACTGTGCAGACACTTACTGTTCACAATCTTTTATTAACATCAACAGTGAGTAAACATGTTAGGGGTGCAGTGCAGAGACAGATTTTGAATGATGTGCAAAAAAAATGAGGGGAGACAGCAACTTAGAGCTAAAGCTTCTCAAATTTGTAAAATACACCATTAATGTAACCCATGGTGCCTTGCTTTTTCAGCTTCAGTTCCTACATCTCAGGTCCAGTATTCAACAAAATAAGAATAAACTGCACATAAAGGGCTGACAACAATCTCCTCATACCAACTGTGTGCTTAGAAACTTGAGAATCCTCCATCTTTTTTTTTTCATTCAAACTACTCAGATTCTCCAGAAATCACACTTCTTTGTGCATGTTCTTCTGCATGAAAAACATGCCATTCAGCTTTTCCTCAAACATTTCCTGTTCATTCTGACAGTATTTGATGATTACTGGTATTATGTGTGTGTACGGTATTAGATATATACTATGCTTGGAACACTTCGGGGAATATTAACTATCCAGGAATATTCAGTTGTTATAACCATTTCTTTGAAAGTAAGGGGTTTGATACTGAGCATTACAACTCATAAAAAACCTGCAGAGAGTACATTAACAGTTAAGGTCAGCAGTCAGTGTAACGTTTGAAAATTATTTACTCTCTGGGAATATCAAAATTTACTGCTATGCTAATTAAAGCTTAATTTACACTTTTAAAAGTATTTAGAAGTCTCATTTTTAAACGTCTTTTAAAGACTAGCACCCTTTGATTGTCCTGCTCTGATATGCTAGCTCTGAGGGGAATGGTATTTTTCTTTGGGGTTGCAAATGATTATGAATACAACAGAATTATTAAAAAGCTTTTTGCTTGCTACGATAAAATTGATCAAGATTTGGAAAAGTACTGACATAGAAATTCTCTATGTTTGCATTTTGGATTAAAGCTCAAGAATATTCTTTCACTTCAGGAAGCATGTTCGGAGTTGTAGATTTTTTTATTGTATTGAAAAAACATAAAACCAGAATTGAGCCAACTGTATCCCACAGAACTTACTGAAATGCTTCTTTTTAGAAAGTATCTTTCTAGTCAGGCAGCCTAAAATTAAAATTGTTGGTAAAAGTAATTTAGAATGTTGAAGCGTTAACTGTTTTGTCTTTTGCATAGCATTTCAGTGCAGTTCTACCATTTATTTTCCATTAGTTAGATGTTTATGAAGTAATATAAGTATAATCTCAGCCCAATTAACTATGTTTTCTCTTGTGCTTAAGTATATTTAGGAAAATTTGCAATTGATGCAGATATTAAACAGCAGCTTTAAATGGCTTAGTTATGAAGGGCAGTTCTTAAAGAGTGTACGTTGTTGATGCAGTATCAGTACAACGCACTGATAAAGATACTGGCTGCAGTCTATTCCTATGTTACAATAAGGATATATTGGTATGAGCAGTGAAAATTTTTTATAGTTTTAGTTGTCAGTAAAAATGATCAAGAACATTTGATAATCCTGGTAATTTATTTGATGTCTTTATAGATGGGATGTAACATTCAGAAGAAACTTCTGAAGTTTCTTTATAATCTTCAGAATGATGCATATTCTTTGTACACATTTCACACTAAAAGCATATATTAAAATACTCTGACTTGTCATGTTTGCCTGTACTTAAAATGGCAATGTCAAAATCTGTAAGGAAAGACCAATAAAAAGCCAATGCACTTTGCTCTAATATGTACCCTAATGTACCCTAATGCAAAAATTAAAAGTCAAGAGAAAGAGAATGAGTTCTATGCCTAATTAATTTATTTCATATAACCAGTTGCTCTGAGCCAGGCAACAATTGCCTCTTTATGGAAAGGTAGTATTTCTGCATCCTACGATCCTCCACACATAAAAAATTCTATAAGGTCTTCCACAAATAGGTTATTTGAACACAAAAGCCTGTATTCTACAAATGAGCACAATATTAAACTGCTTTTTCATATCTGTGTCTTCACTGTACTGCTGTTTCCTTCTCTTCCTCTTGCAAACTGGTTCCCATGTGCCCATCTAGGATAAGACAGGTGTAAGACACTAACCCTTTCAAACTCAGAAAGCAGGAGTTTGAATGTTAAGAACTGAATTCTGGGTGTTGCAATTGTAGTGCATGGCAGAAAAAGGAAGCAAATAACAGCAGCTCTGTCCTGTAAGCCAAACAGATGATAAATTTTTGTGCCCTAGTTGTTGTTAAGGGCTGGCAAACTCGTGTCTTCTGTGCTCTCTTTATTAAGAAGATGGAAAAATGCTGATCGTAGAAAAGAAGGAAAAAGAATGTATTTCTGCAGTGAAAGAAAGCTCCTACATTAAACATTCTTAATTTTCTGTGGAAGCCTATTTTATTTCAGTTTACATAATGAGAAATCAATTCATTATGACACTACCTTAGCTAATACATGTATACTTTGATTTTCACTTTGAACTAGATAAAGTAACAGCTCTGTTAAGCTCTTTATTTCGAAGAGACATGTGATATGCTTTGGCTACCATTGCCAAAGTGTTTGGGTTTTTGCCAATGTTTGGATTTAATGTACATGTTCAGTTTCTCAACTCATGATATCACTGTGCAGATTCTATCATCTTGAACAGAATTTTGTGGTGAATTTTTTAATTTCATTAATTTGCTCAAAGAACAAAATTGACAGAGGAGATTGGGCAAGACAGCAGGTGCATGGGTAGTGTTCTTTAAGGAAAACTCAAAAATGAAATTATGAAACAAAGGAATCTGCTTATTACAAATCTGATGCTTTTCAGTTTCTTAAAATTTCATCTCCATCCCTCTTTTTGAAGTGATAGTAAGATGCTGAATATTGTTGGATAACACTTCCATAAGTATCTGATACCTGTTTAGCCAGCCTGTTTTTTTAATTCTTGATGTACTTCCTTTAGACGTGAAAAGCACTACGATGAATAAGTGATACATAAATAAGGAAATTATGCATACATATAAATACTGTTAATAAATTAAATAACTTAGTGAAGCCATCTTACAGTATTCTGTAAAAAAAAAAAAAAAAAAACAAAAACAACAGTGATTATAGTAGCCAGAAAAAAAAAAAGTCAGAATAAAGTATTTCAGTAATTAATTTTATAATTAATACATACATTCCACTTAAAGCATACTCTTCAACCTTCTCTCTTAAACAACATTTATATCTCAGAATATAACTTTTATCCAAACGAGCATGGACAAGCTTGAAAAGTAGGCCCATGTGAATCTAATGAGGTTTGATGAGAAAAGGTATTGTGCTTGGGTCAGGGCAATCCCAGATATATATACAGACTGAGAGAAGTCAATAAGAGCAACCCTGTTTAGAAAAACCTGAGGATCTTTGGGAACAAAAAGCTGGACATGAGCCAACAGTGTGTGCTTGCCACACAGAAGGCCAGCAATATCCTGGGCTTAAAGGAGGGGTGGCTAGCAGAGGATGAGAGACGTGGTGGTTTAACCCAGCAGATGGCTGAGTACCACACGATTGTTCACTCACTCTCCCCCTTCCCAGGGGGATGAGGGAGAAAATTGGGGAAAAAAAAACCACAATGAAGTAGAACTCATGAATTGAGATGAAACTATTTACTAAGATAGAGGACAATAGTTATGACTATATAGAGAGATATATATGAATACACATAACAAGCAATGCCTAAAAAATTGCTTGTTGCCCAGCTAGCCCCCTGAACAGCAGAAGAGAGAGAACTCCCACGCGCTTGAAAACTCCTTCCACACGATGTCATATAGCATAGAATATCCCTTTAGCCAGGTTAAGTGAACTGTCCTTCTATTCCCTCCCAGATCCTTGGGTCCTTCCCTGAGAATAGTCTAAGCTCGGTACAACACAGCTTAGCAACAGTTATAAGTATCTGTATGTTATCAACATTATTTTTCTCTTATAATCAAAACATTGCATCATATCAGACACTCTGAAGAGAACAATTCCATCCCAGCCAAAGCTAAGACAGGAAGTGATTGCCCTCCTCTGTTCTGCCTTTTCGAGACTCCATCTGGATGGAGTGCATCCAGGTCTAGGGCCTCCAGCACAAGAAAGATATGGAGCTGTTGCAGCTCAAAGACTAGTTGCTCAGGTTGCCCAGAGAAGTTGTGGCTGCCCCATCTGTGGAAGTGTTCAAGATCAAGATAGGGCCCTGGGCAACCTCATGTAGTGGGTGGCAATAGTGGCCACAAGCAGTGGAAGGGGGAACAGGACGATATTTAAATGTCCCTGCCAACCCAAGTCATTCTATAAGTCTGGGATTCTTTGAAATCTTCTAGTTCAAGATACTGCAGGAATTGAACAAGTAACTTGGATATCGGGAAAATAAGCTTCACCAAGAGGCCCTGGAACAGGACAGTGGTCATGGCACTAAGCTTGGCAGAATTCAAGGTGTTTGGAAAATGCTCTCAGAATTATGGTTTTAATTGGGTGGTCCTCTGTGGAGACAGTTTGGGTCTTCCAACTCAGGATGTTCTATGATTCTAGCACACACAGTATTTAGTCATCCTATATTTTAGTAAGTACCATAATAAGCTAGAGCTAATTTATTGATTTGTGTCACAAGTGTCAGAGAATAGTAGATCAAATGACAATATAATGAAATGCTTAAGAGCATGAAAGAGCTTGGATTCCACTGTTATGCCTCTGTTTACAAGTCTTAAAAACAGCTCTTAGATTTTAGTTAATAAAGATCGATAATGAAAAATAGAGATTAGCCTTTCTCTTGATTATGAAGTGGGTCATAAAAGAGCTGTCAGTGTATTTCACAATGCATAAAATTAATCTGTGCTGCGCAGACCATGTACATATGTTGATGACACTGGGCACAATTATTACTGTGCATTCATCACAAAATTGTTACCACAACGGTAACTATCTCTTTTGTGCTTCACACTCAGGAAAAAGTTGTCAAAAATCTTTTCCTAACAAAAAGTATATTCTGTTATGATGAAACAAAATTTATGACTTCAAACAGGATTTTTTTCTCACTTTCATGATTATGAGCTAGTATGTGGCAGTTTTGCTCAGAAATGAAAGGCAGCTATTGCTCAATTAAGGTATAATCAAATAATCCAAATCTTCTAACTTTGCCTTGTCCATGCATAAACCAGTAACAGTATGCATAATAGCTTTCCCAACTTAACAGATGACAATTACCTTCCTGTCTGTGGCTGTCAATTCTATGTGTGTTTCAGATGTTTCCTCAGGGTATTACTGTATGCATCTAGTTTACACTGATCAGCTAAAACAGGCGCCCTAATCAGACACAAGGACACTGGGATTGAAATAAGAAAGTAATAGACCTCTTCGGAGTAAAGTCTCAGGATAAAACATTATTGTTTTTATCAGTCTAACAATCTGAAAGTCACTTTCAGAATATTATTTATCTTGGTATGGATTTTAACTGTGTCTGCAAAAGGTGAACTGAAAGGCTTATGACCTACCAAATCCTTGGTTCTAAATCCTTTTGCCCTTTAGCAGCTGAAAAGAATTTCTAAAACAGAAACTTCCAAAATTTGGAAGAAAAATGACATATCATTAACAAGAGCTCTCTATAACCTCAGTTTGCATTTCAAAGGAATATTGCTGCTATTTTGAGGAGGTATTCTGTCCTTGTTCTCTTTCTCCCACACAGAGCTATGGGGAGGGAAGGAATGGTGTCTTTTGGATAGCATAATTACCTGATAGATGTCAACAGCTATAAAAGTTGTTTAAAATTCATTTTCCTGCTAAAGTAGATGGACTAATACAATATCCCACAGAGAAACCAAGTTCCACTCTGCTGTGCTTTCTATAATAGTGTTGAAAATAACCTGCGGCCAGATCATAAAGACTCAGATGCTTACAACTGAAATTGAAATACCTGCAAATCAATGATACTCCTGGCTAACTGTAAAGGACTTGTAAACACTGTAAGCAGCTGCATTATTTTACTTATCTTTCCCGAATGCCAGTATCACCCCTTCACATACCCAGAAGTGCCTCTGTCTGGGCAAGATAGTTCTCTCCTGTTGAGGCTCTTCTATTGGCACATTTGTCTGCTTCACACTTCAAGGAAGCAGAATTGGCACCCATCTTCAAGGGTGGATTACTTAGGATGGATGCAGATAGTGGCAGTCATTAACATATACTCAGTATTTCTTATTTGCTGTGTCTAGACAGCTGCCTGCTCTGAATGCTAAATTGTTTTAGAGCAGCATGCTAAAGTTCCTAATTCTCAGCATACATTAGCTAGGAAAGGCATTTGACTTAGGTATTTCACTCTGGGTTATCAATTCCACTATAAACAGAAAAAAAAAGTTAAGCACTGAAACTACCTATACCATAGCATCTACAACATTTTAAAATCTTATTATTAACTGCCCTGTCTTCCATTAACCAATCAAATTTCTCCAGTTAAGAGAATTTGGACTGTGGGGATTTTTTCTGATGTGCACTTTCAATAGCTCATTATTATCCACTTGCATGTAATCCTTTCAGACCAAAACTGTATTTCAGTGGGGTTGCTGCACTATGTATCCTAGCTCCTACTACTTAGACACACTGTAAAATTAACTGTTAGTTCTCATTTCCAGGTTTGGCTGCACTTCCTATCTCAGAAGTATCTTGTTAGTAATACCACCTGCTGTTTGTAATGTCTCTTCTTTACCATTTGTACCTCTGAATGGCAATCTTCAATTGATTTTTATTTTTATTTTTTTTAATAATGTTGCTCAGATCTTACAAAGAGGTACATACTTTATAACGTGCTTAGGTAGTATGTCAAAATGCTGCACAGTACAACTGGTATCTTTAGAAACTGTAATTTCAATTGAAATACAATTGAAATTGAAGTAGCAATCTCTGATTTCTATTCCTCTTCTAGAAATTAACTAAGTAATTTTAGTCTTTATCATCATCTACTGTCTCAAACAACAGATGATTCAGTGTTTCCACATATCTCAAGTTTCCCACTTTATTTCCAGGGGAGAAAGTTTACAGAAGAACAAAGTACAATTTGAAACAGGAGTCTTGAAGTATGTTGCATAATTACAAACAGATGAATTAAAGGTAACCTTAATGTAGCAGATGATGTGAACTTACAAGAGAAGTACAACCCATCTATACTTACAATTTTATTCCCATAAATTCATTGTGATTCATAATCTGAAAATTGAAAGGGTGAAATGCAAGTTTGAGTATAAAATATATTTAGGAACCCTTGAAGAACTAATTTTAAGATCAGGACTAATTTTAAAATAACCCAAAACTATTTTGGCAAAATATTTCGGCTATTTTGGCAAAATATACTACCTGATATTTAAAATAGAGTTCAAAATGGACAAGTTAATTGAATTAAATGTTGGGAAAACTGTAACTTAATTATTTCTATAATATTTAGATAGTTCGAGATGCCAGTCTTAGCTTCTGACTTTTAAAGAAGAAAAGCTACAAAATAAATAGGTGATGTCAGATACTAAATATAGAAGGAAGGTTGGTTTTTGTTTTTGTTTTGTTTTTTTTTTCAGTGTAATTTATAAAACTTTTGGACTTTGCAACTATTTCTACAAATCAATCTACAAGTCCAAGGACTTCTGAAAACGTAATCACATAACCTGACACTCTGCCCATGGTTTTTCTTCTGACCTTTTCTTCATTTTGGAAACATATAAAAAAGTGGGATTTAGTGAAAGTAAATAGGTAATATTTATGGGAAGTAAATAATATACATAAATAGTATAGGTAAATAGGTATTCTGTATTAAGTATAAGATCCATTCATGATATTGACTCGACTATTTCCCAGACAAAAATGGACTTTATAACGTGTATTATATTAAAATGAAATTCATATTGAACAATAAAAATTGCAGAAGATTGTATACATACAGATACTTTAAAACAAAATTTGTTAAATAACCTGTTCATACTACCAAAATATTTTGCACTAAAACTCCTTAAACACTGCATGACTCTATCATGACTCTAGTTCAGTCAGTAAGTAAATGCATACCTAAAATAAATATGATTCCACTATGCTCAACGGGATTACTGTTCTGCTTTGATTCATCTTAGGGCCTGTTTTCCAAATGTCTTAACCATTGAATTTACCTTGATATTAAGCAGCCTTCCTTATAAATATGCTAATCATTTTACACAAACAGAAGTCACCGGATGTCTTACCTGGACAGAAAATCTGTCTAAATATTCCGAAGAATGCTTTGTAACAATTACTCACAACTTTGTATTCAAATGTCTCCCACTCTGTTTTTTCTTTCTTGGCCTTCTTATAGATTTAAAGTTCCATGTACGTTTATGGATAGTTAGAAAAATATTGATATTTTGGGGCAAACTGTATATATGTAGGAGTCAGAACAGGATTAGAAGAGTGATCATCTGGAGAAAAAAAAAAAAAAAAAAAAAAGGGAGAGAGACCTTCACCAAAAGAGGAGATAATAACTGGAGGAGATCTTTCTGTTCTATTTATGAGCTATATTCTTATTACATTTTGTCACTAAATAAAATAATGAAAGTAGCCTTTCTTGCTTCATCTATTTTCAGAAAGCTTTTCATACTGATATTAATGATTCCTTTACAAAAGTACCCATACTTTCTGGAATCTTCAAGAAGGTGAGAAATGTGCTGTGAATTGACCAGTTCTGTTTAGTGGGCACTACTGCCATTAAACAAAGTCATGTCTCCTTAGTGTTGCCCTTAGCATCATTTTTCACTTTCCCCTGAAATTTTTGGCCTAGAAACATGAAATGTGGGGATTAAAATCTGGAATGTCTGACGATATAGATTTTGCTGATGATACCTGCCCCTTGCATTTAATGATAAATGAAATGCAATAAAAGTCCCACAGCTAGGTAAGAACTGCTTATGAATTCTGACTTTATGACCAATAAGTCAAATGTAAAAGTTTATCTGCATAAAATGATGTCAGATAACCCCATCTCTAGAAGGTAAAGTACTGCAATACTATAGCACTTACTCACATAGACAACATAAATCTTGCAGCTACATCTTTAACAAGGCAAGCACTGTTTTTGGAAGCTCACACTAACAGATAGGTATCAATAATAAGCAATGTTCCCAGCATATATCTATCTGAATAAATCAGAATCAAAGGTTACAAATCCATCCAAGAGTTAAATTGTTTTCAGTAGGGATGCTGACAGCACACTTTCAGAGAAAAGTGGCCAGGTAGAATAGCTGCCATTGAAAGAATTACTTACAATTGTACAAATAGCAGACTGACTTGAACATTTAGCAAAATAACTTCAGTTAGGGAAAACAAATGCGGGCTGATTCACAGGGACCTTTTGAAACACTTAAACTTTCTGAACCAACTCTATAGATTAACAATTTGAGGAAATTAAAGGAATTGGCCCAGGATTACCTTGTTAGCCAAGACAGAAATTGTCTATTCTAGAAATTGTGATAATATCACAAAGCCCTCTCACTTCTCTGAACCATTGAAATAAAGCAGGCAAAACATTTTCATGTCATTCCTATACATACTAGTAAATTCCACTTTTGGGAGAACTGATAATTCTTTTTCTATTCAAAATTCAAAATATCTGTGATACACGTGATTGACTTCTCAGTCCTGTAACCACTGACTGCTTCTTATTCTTAGTTCTGAGCAGGAAATACTACTTACTTGAAACCAAACAACTAATATCTTTAGCTGTAGTTCTAATGCAGAGAGAATAGCCATTCTGGTGCAATATTTATATACAATATTTGTAAATATATAAATGAGATGCGCCAAGTTCCCATTGATGCTGCAGTTCCAAACTTCTATTAATCACAAACTTGACATTAACATTGATGGCTCTTTGTCATTCTTTAGGGAATTCATTCCTCAGAAAGCTGTTATATACTTCTTCCAGTCCTTACTGAAATTAATAAAATTCTCATGCAATTGTCCATGACCCAGTAGCAAATTTGCAACTTTGATTCAACCAACTGCAGCAAAATAATGTGAGCCAGCAAGAATGAAGTCAAAGTCACCTCCTCGACCCAACACTCAAAAACTGTAACAGAAATCCCAGGCCTGGAACAAAGACAAGTAAATGAAAATTGCGATTAGAGCACCACTATCTATGTGAACAGTGGAATTAACTGCTGGAAAATGGTAGATACTCCATCTTTTATAGTTAAAATATCTTTTTCCAGTGTTTTTATTAAATCAACTTTTTTCCTCTTTTCATATAAGTTAGACTGCAAGAAAAATTTAATTGGAAGAGTATGAAATTCCAGGCCTATGATGTACCATAATCAAGACAAATATCCAGGAGTCTTGTCCAAAATTGAGGTTTCAGATAATATCTATAAATATGTATTTTCATAACCACCTACTATGTTGGTTTTGTAGCCAAGCTCTATTTGTGTTTTCATGTTTTTGACACTATTTTTCCCAGAATATCATTGATTTTCAGCTAGCTTATTTTATGCCTTTAATATTATACCCTTAACCATTCCAGTCATTCCTTTGTGCTATGAGATGAATCATGTCCCTGTATTTTATAAGTCACAGACAGGGAAAATAAGAGAGATTTGCCATGTTGATAAAGCTAAGCTACCCTCCTTATGAAGGAAGGAAGTTTGTATTGTATTTCAAGATATGTGTAAACAAACTGACTATGGTTCTCTTCTCACACAATATGTGTAAAAACAGATCTAAGCTGATAATGTTTGATTGTTCCTCTAGGCACCGATAAAATCTTAGTTAATTTACAGGGAAATCAAATTCTAATTCAAAAAAGCTCAACCATAGATAAAATTCTAAGTCCTCCAATTTCTTTCTTACTGTATGTAGTATACATAGAACATGTGGGAAACAGCTTTAGTTTCATAGTTTTATCACATTACATATTTGCAGTTCCAAAATAAAAATTTTGCTTGTTACATTTGCAGCATTTCAGTATCAACAGTACTGGCCACAATTATAAGAAGTGACTGATTCAGAAACAACACTGTGCTATACTTTTTCTTCCAAACATCCCTTTTTCTCTATGACTTAGCACAAAGGAACAAAATTTTAAATTGCATCAATCTTATAAATCTTACAAATTACGTCAAAATAAAACATTTTATTTTTTTTTTAATATACTTTGGATTTGCACCACTTGTTCACTTGACTCCTATATGAGGCAGTCTGCACTTGTCATTCAGCTGAGACAGTGGCAATAGCCTTAAAATTGGATTCAAAGTACTGCTTCAAAGCTCCCTGTTTCTCTTTAGTACTTTCAATAGGACATTAGCCAGCATAAAATGTCTCTGTCAGGTCGATACAGCTGATCTGATGATTACACTTGCTGTGCGTTGCTCAATATATTTGTCTCTGTCTTCTGAAGTTCCACACTCTGTCTGTTTAGCCTTTTGTTTTCCTTTCTTCCACTATAACTGAAAAAAATAAATAAATAAATAAATAAAACAAAATTAAAAGTCTTAGATTCCAAACAATAATCACATGCATACATGTATATGCACACCAACACATGCACACGTACTTTGGAATGATTTGTAGTTTTTTTCAAAGTTTAATTCTATTGTAGCATTTGTGATTTTGGAATATAAATTAATCTGTACTCTTTCTAAATTAACATTGAATAATCTAAGAACATTTAGATTAGGATCAAAAGATTGCCTTTCGAGATGCTTCCCTTTACCCACATCAGTCTATTTCAGCTTTTTATTTAATCAGTATGAACTCATACCCTACTGAATATGGGAATAGCCACAGCTAGTGACCCTTCATCTTGCTTTTGTTTTTACACTGAGCATAACACAAATGAAGCTGACTACGAGAAGGTCACCAAATCCAGTACTCTGGAGAAGCAACCCCTTTGTCTGGATCCTTCCCAGGGCTGCCTCAGCTTCCCCTCAGCCTTATTTTTCAGGTGCAAAACTCAACACACTAACATGATCCAAGCTTTAGAAAAGTCTTGAGACCTATAAAAGGATTCAGGAGAAAAGCAATTGGTGATCACATGTAACTTATTATAGAATGTTGTGGAAGTAAGCAAAGGCAGGATAAGGGAGATGTTTAACTCAACTGGAGAGGAACAAGAATGTGGAAATAAAGGGATAAAAGGATTTAAAGGTCTGATCACATGCCTAATACAAGGACTGCTCTGGAAAATATGCCTCCTGTTTTTTTAGATTGGCCAATGATGGCAGAAATAGATGGTGGTATGGCAGTAGAGGTAGAATCTTACCTCCAATATTCTGTTACGTTTCATTGCTTTCTTTTTCATGCATATAGAATTGCACCAATTGACATTAATTGACATTTGCTGAACATTTATGTGGACAAAACAGTAGATGCGAGCACAGTGAGGCACTGGGTGGTTTATTTCAGCAGTGGTGACAACAACATGAAAGACAACCCACATTCCATATGGCCATGCATAGATGAAGACTCTTCATCCACGGATGAAGAGTATCTCAATGAGCTCATCAGTGTAAATCAGCAGATTACAACCAAGGAACTATGTATGGAGTTGAAAGTGTTACTATGTTTTGTATCTGTTTTAGTTTCCATAAAAATAAATAGAGGCATAATTTTCAGAGCAACCTGTGTAGTTTGCTGGTGATGGCACTTGTCTGGCCACGTCTTGTATCTCATCAGCTCAGTCTGTGTTATCTTACTGAGGAACTCCACTTAATTCTTTCCTCATGACAGTCTCTGGTGTGTTTGTGTGTGCATGAGGCCCGAGTGTAGCAATGGGGAGAGGATGGAGGTGCCAGATTTCTATGGAATTGTAATTGAAGATAGTGCAAGTGTGTGCAAGCCAGAGGGTTAAATGGAATGGAAACAAGGGTAGGAGTGGTTCTCTAAGAGCCAGCCCTAGGAATAAGAGTGCCTGTGCATTATTAGTAATGGGAGCACATTGGAGCTGGCTAGGAAGATGGCCAGATGTGTATGTGAAGCTTCGTGCCAGTTGTGCCAGCAATTGGAGTGGGGCTGCAACATCAGATGTTCATAATACACAGGTGCCAAAAAACTGAAGAGACTGGGACAGATACTGGACAGACTGAATGTCAGAGCCAAAAAGCTGGAGGGATCCCTGCTGAACATATGTTACAAATATTCTTTCCGTTGGAATATCATGTGGCACAGACAAAGAGGGAATTAGGAACCCAAAGGACAAAGAAAACTGTTCAACAGTTGAGATAAGACAAAGAGATTACACACTACTTACTGTCATGGGCAGAAGAGTCATCTTGGGAGATTAACTTAATTTATTGAAAATTAGTAATGGTCTAGAGCAGTGAGAACCAAAACCACCCTAAAAATATCTTCCTCCTATTTGTCGTCTTCTACCTTCACCCCTAATTTGCATATGGAGACAAGGTCAGCCCACAGCGCTCCATCTCTGCCAATCCACCACAGACCCGCTCTTCTCCTGTTCCACATGGGTTCACATGGCTGCCATCCATCCCAGAGCAGTGCCCATGCACTTCTCACAGGATGTGACTCTCAGCACTGCTCCAACATGGCTCCATATCACGGGGCCCACCCTTTGGGTGCCACTCAGGCCCCATCCCTATGGGCTGCAGCTCTGGCCACTCCCGTGTGTATAGAGTGTATATGCAACCATATGACAATATTATTTTTTTTTCTTATCTTTTTTTTTTTTTTTTTGTCTGTTTTGTGTTTGTTTTGTTTTGTTTTGTTTTGTTTTGTTTTTGTAATCCATGCTTAACAAAGCAGCATTTGAACAAAATATGTGTTACACGGACAGATATGAGCATGTGTCAGCTCATACATTTCCAATTTGTTTAGCAGAATAAAATAATGCATGTTGATGTGAGGTGGAATATTCGCTTTTTATCCTCTGGTTGTCCTACATTTCATGCATATATACACCACTTAGCCCAAAATCCAAAATTATTGATATGATTGATTTTATTCTTTCTTCTATTCTCCTACTCGCACACATTGTGATCTCTGAAACAAAAGTATTTGTGAATTATAGATAGTTCTTAGATAACTATATATGTCTTAACTGCAGTTTTATGTGAAATTATATGAAATAAACATATAGGTGCATGTAACAGTCAAACAGTAAATTGAGTTCCCTTTCTTTATCTGTGTTCTAACATTTCTTTGTTGTCCTTTTCACAGTCAAGGATAAAGGCTGAACCTAATTGCTTATACAGAAGGCTCTTTATAGCTGTTGGTTTCGTTGAAGTCTAATGGGTCATCAGGGATTTGATATCTGAATGACAGGATATTGGAGAAAACTGCTGATAGTGGGACTGAAAAGGAGTGTCTGACTCAAGGAAAAGGCATGTGCTTTTCCACCTGTGAAAACAGATCATATGTGAACAAATACTCATATGCTTTTTCACTATTTTTTTTTTCCCTAAAATCACAGAATCACAGAATCAAAAAAATACCAAGGCTGGAAAAAACCTACAGGATCATGCAGTCCAACCATCCCGCCATCACCAATAGTTCTCACTAAACAATATCCCTCAACACAAAATCCAAACATTCCCTTGAACACCTCCAGGGTTGTTTACTCTACCACCTCAATTTGAGTGTATCCTCAGTAAGTTTGCAGATGACACCAAGTTGAGAGGTAGTGTGGATCTGCCTGAGGGTAATGAGGCCATTCAGAGGGATAAGCTGGATCACTGGGCTGAGGTGAATGGGATGAGTTTCAACAAGGCCAAGTGTCAAGTCCTGCACTTTGGCCACAGTAACCCCATGCAGCGCTACAGGCTTGGGGCTGAGTGGCTGGATGAGTGTGAAGAGGAAAGGGACCTGAGGGTGTTGGTTGATGCTCTGCTGAACATGAGCTGACAGTGTGCTCAAATGGCCAAGAGGGCCAACGGCATCCTGGCCTGCATTAGAAATAGCATAGCCAGCAGAAGCTAATCATCCCCCTGTACTCAGCACTGGTGAGGCCACACCTCGAGTACTGTGTTCAGTTTTGGACCCCAAAAGAAAGACACTGAGGCCCCTGGAGCGTGTCCAGAGAAGGGCAACAAAACTGGTGAGGGGTCTGGAGCACAAATCTTACGAGGAGCAGCTGAGGGGGCTGGGATTGTTTAGTCTGGAGAAGAGGAGGCTCAGGGGAGACCTCATTGCACTCTACAGTTTTCTGAAAGGAGGTTGTGGTGAGGAGGGGCTTGGCCTCTTCTTCCAGGCAGCAAAGAGGGCCAGAGGAAATGGCCACAACTTGTGCCGGAAGAGATTTAGATTAGACATAAAGAAAAACTTTTTCTCTCGGAGAGTGGTCAGGCACTGGAATGGCCTGCCCAGGGAGGTGGTGAAATCACTGTCCCTCTGACAGGATCAAGAAGCATTTGGATGAGGTATTATGAGATACGGTTTAGTAGCTTGTGGTAGCAATGATAATGGAAGGACAGTTGGACTGGATGACTCTGTGAGTCCTTTCCAATCTTGTGATTCTATGGTTCTATACTGAATAGTCACAAGAAGTCATGCATTGTTCTTACACAAATTATTTTCCAATAGTTTTCCAATATTTTCCAGTAATGCCTCCTATTTTATTTTGTTGGACTACAACCTCAGATGTGGATGTTGGTGGTATGACAATAGAGACTAAACTGATGTTCCTTTACATGTGTTGTTGCAGTGAGACAGATAGCAGCAGTGAGGCAGTCTGACAGAATGTTCTCTGACATGGAAGAGCTTCTGAAGCAAAGATGTGCCACTGAATTCCTCCATGTAGAAAAAATGGCACCCACTGACATTCATCAACACTTGCTGAACATTAATGGAAATCAGTGTTGCTGCAATGGACAACATTTTCCTAGTAATACAATTGTCATAGAGCAGCTGTGAAATAGTGGTCACTTCCACTGGATTAGATATTTATGAACAAGACTCACAGGCTTTTGTTCACTGCTAGCAAAAACACATAGATAGTGGTGGTGACAATGTTGAAAACAGCATTTTGTAGCTGAGATTTTGCTCTATCAAACAGTGTTATTGTGCTCTTACTATCTGTTTTAGTTTCCATGGAAATAAATAGGAGTTACTGCTAGAGCAACCTACATATTAACTCTCAGCTTTTTCTTACTGTAAAGTTCCCATAAGCTCATAGGTTCTAAGTAAATGATCACTATCTATGAACTACAGATAGGCAGTCCTGCACTTACATCTGATGCATTATCTTAGTATGAAAATGCTCTTACTTCTGTTTTAGTAGATCCTTATGAACTGATGGATTTATTGATTTATTGTTATTGTTATTAATTCCATCTACAAAACACACTTACACCAATAAATAAATAAATAAATAAATAAATGAACAATCCACACATTTACTTCTTTTTTCTAAATAAGGTTATTTTATTCAGTACAATATTTAAATGCCACTGCTACATTCACTGATGCCCAGACCACAGCACAATCTATTTAGTGGGTGAGTAGTATACTGTTTGTGTCTATATGACACCTGTTATTGTTGTAGAATTCTCTGTGATATAATATATTTAATACTTAATCATAATATTTATCTTTTGTGTTTAATGTTCACTCAGTAAAGCTTTGAAAAATGAATTTAAATGACCTATTACCTCAAGAACTAAGCAGCATATTAGTAAATAGTGCTCTAAAAATACGGTGTTTTCCTAATCCAGTTACTATTTTTTCTAAGTGAAATACTCTCCGTTTCCTGAGAGTTTTAACTCCCTCCCTCTTCTGCTCTGCCACTTAAATATCCTTGCATGTTGGTTTAGCTTAGAAAAGGAATGTGCTTGTCTGTTGCCCAAAGAGAGGCAACTCCCGTCAGTAACACCGGGGTCAAAGAAAAGTCATTAGAATCAGCTGTCACAGGTTTTCATTGTTTGATAGACAAAATAATTAACTGAAAACTTATCTGCCCAGAGAGTCAGAAACTGTCTTTAAGATTTTGATGCAGCATGAAGTCAACCTCAGCAATGACAATAGTTCAAATTTTTGAAAGCTTAGGAAAATTGTACTGGATGTTCTCCAAAGTAATTTTATCACTTCAACTTTCAAATAAGAAAGGATAGATATACTATCACTGTCCTATTTAGATTTTTTTAAAAAGATGTAATACTCCTCAAGGGTCAGTAGGAGAAAAGAAGTGATGTAGAAACAGCTTTCAGACGTGAGATCATCAGAGACTACACACCCCACATTGATTTACCTAGGGAATCATTTTACAAAGTTAATTCTTTGGGAGTGATTTTCACTGTGTGACATATCACTTGGGAGTCTTAAACTTGTGACAAAATTACTGGGTTTTGCAGTATTAAATAGTGTCAACTCAAATGATCTCACAGCATCAATCAATGGAAATTTATAGTGCTGTCCTACAGCAATATCAAAAAGCTTGTTAGGAGTTGCTAGCTTTTTTCTTCACCCAAATCTCTTCAATATTTAACTATGTCATTCCAATAGAGAGTATTTTGTATATCCCTCACTTTCTAATTTTCAAAGAGAATAATCTGAAAAAATGTAATACTAAACTTTAAGGGTTGTACAGATTTATACTTTGAACACTATGGGCAGTTTTGTGGAAACCTATTACTAGTAACAAGATTATGATGGTATTCTAAATTTTTACGTGACATTATAAATTATTTTATATGTGCAGATGTATATGCACATGTCTTTAGGATTTATATATATACTTTGCATACAAAAAGCAGTCAAGACAATAAAGCAAAAAGTTTAAAACTTTGAGAAAAGTCATAACTTTGTAACCTCATGGAGGGATTCTGCCTAGCTGGAAAGGATGGAATGACACAGAAGAGATAGAAGCAACAATCACCCTGTAAAGTCTTAAGGAACAAGCTCCTGAGCTAGTAGGTGCCTGGCTTAGACATTCTGGCTTATACATTCTGGCTTAGACAGTAGGTACCAAGTGATGCTAGTTTGGCCAAACCAATCATTTGCACAGCATCTACATCACAGCTGAATTTAGTTAAAGCTATCAGGGTCTCTTCCTCTAATTATTCTAACATTCTTATTCACAGAATCACAGAACTGCAGAACTTTAGGAGCTGAAAGGGACCTCTAGAGTTCATCGAGTCCAACCCTGCTGCAAAGCGGGCCCCCACAGCAGGTTGCACAGGTAGGCGTCCAGGCAGGTCTTGAGTATCTGCAGAGAAGGAGACTGCACAACCTCTCTGGGCAGTCTGTTCCAGTTCTTTGTCTTCCACACCTTACATATTTATAGACATTGATCAAATCTCCTTTCAGGCTTGTTTTCTCAAGGCTCAACAGACCCAAGTTGCTCAGCCTTTCCTCATAACAGAGGTGCTCCAGGCCCTTTATCATCTTCATGGCCCTTTGCTGGACTCTTTCCTGGAGAGCTTCATATATTGCTGAAATGCCCTTCAGATGCCATCTGTGTGGAGAAGTTTTATATACTTATTTTTCATCTCTAAGTTTCAATGGTATGAAAACTCACAATTGTTTCTGCCCTGTCCAATCACACTATCCAGAGATTCAGCACAGCAGTGTTATGCAATAAAAATTAACTTAAGAAATCATTTAAGAAAAAAAAAAAAGTAAATCTAAGTAAATATTAACATCAAAAAATTGTTCTCAGATTCTGTAGTTTTAATTCCTACAGCTCAAAGAGAATAGAGGAAGTAAACAGGAATCAACAGACAGCTGCAGCTGAGAAACTGTTGTGGACATGACTGCAATAAGCAGTTGATTACAGTCTCATAAAAATCAATATACTGCTTGAAATCATCCTGGCTAGCCAGGTTAGTGGTAGATAGGATCGACATTAGACATGATCTGAGGTCAGGAAAGTTATCAGACCTCATGTTTATCATCAAGATTAAACAACTTCTTTTTTCCTGGATTCCTGGGCTACCAGTCTACACTTGATACCAAAAGATTTAGTTAACCAGTTTAGTTAGTATTCAAATAATAGATTTCTTTGAATTTCCATATAGATAAGAATAGGCACGTTAGTGTAGATGTTGTGGGGAGGCTATCTTACAAATAAAGAGATACCAAAAAGCGATCTACAACACAAGGAGGTACCAATGTCAGCACCATCTATGGGCAAACTTGCCCTTGCAAGAATGCCTTTATTGACAGAAGCAGGTGCAATGTTAGATTTAATATGTATGGATTGGTAGAAATTCTTAGGAAACCATAAATATTCATTTACTGAGAGATAATAAAGAGGGTGATTTAGGTCTGGGGTGTGCATGTTTTGTAGAGAGATCACCCTTCCCTAATGAGGAAAAAATGAAGAGAAGAAATCAAAAGTTTTCCAGAGCTTTGGAATAAATATTATCTTAACACCTGCAGAGATCTTTATCCAATAAAACGTTGTGATAATTTGTTATTATCATTATTTGATTATCCACTCAAGCAATCACTAATACATTACTAAATAGACTGCTAAACGTCTTATGTCTGAGAAAAAATGGAGCCCTACAGACTGGAGCATTAACAGCCATACAAGAAACTTATTAACTCACACAAATAGAATAACTACTGTGAGAATGAAAAAATGGAGCCTTAACAAATCAAGCTGGAAGATCTATGGAACATCATTCTGCAGAGGTAGAGTGGTGAATGTTAATCTCCACTTCCTCTCATGGCCTCTCAGGGCTGAAATGGAAGGAGGGAGTGCAGAGACCTTCATCAAAGACTTCTGAATCTTCTAGATACAAACAGGATATCACCCCAAGAGTGATCTCAGACCAACTATACTATATAATGGTGAACATTTACCTTCCTTAACTTGCCACCACAGATTAGGACTCTATGTTCTAGACAACGCTGGATCAAGGAGTGGTGAACTAGGTCTTTAAATCTTTCTTTCTCTGTCTCTCTTTCCTCTTGATTTCCTCTTACTCACTTTTCTTCAGTAACCATTGCCTAAATTTTCCTTAAGTATTTGACAAGGAACTAATACCTATGCCAAGTGCCATTATCCATAATGCTTACTAATTGTTCTTAGAAAATAGTCTGATTTTCCATCAAAGTAGCTGACTAGTTGTTATTAGAAAGCTCAATAAATTGTTTTGCATTGTTCGTTTGGGTCATTGTATGACTCCATCACTCAACCCCTAGAGTAGGAATTGAATAATGGAGGGGTATTCGGTAGGATTCCAAATATTCACCTTACTCACAATCCACAAGTGGGACAAAACCCTCATCATGCATTTTTGACAAGCGAAGATAGCTTAACCAGATAGATGATGCATGTCTACCCATAAACTGTACTACAGAAACACAGGTTTCAAAAAGTAGTGAAATGCTTTTTAATTATTTGTTTTATCATGCACTCAGAAAACAGATTTTTTTTAGTAACAGTTGGTCAGAGAATTTATGATGAACCAGCAAGCTGATTTGGTCAGAATCTAACCATGAAAATTTTAGCACACAAGAAAAGAAATAAATGAAAATGGAAAGTTTAAACCAGGCAACCAAGTTTGCATTCATTCAGAAACTAATAGACAGTCATGAAACTCCATGTTATTATATGACAAACAGGCACTTCACCTACTTCTAAAGCTTTCCATCTCTCTACCAAACACAGCATTATGTTCACACCACATAAATAAAATTTATGCCAAAAACAAAACCCTTTTTTTTATTCTACATGACTTACAGATACAATGTCCATGTGTGTAGTGCAAAGTGCGTAGAAGAAGTTAGACACTTTCATTGTTCTGCTAAATTAAAATCAATTAAAATTATAACTATGTTGTATGAAGAATGAATTTTCTGCTTTTCCATTGAAATATGTGCAAGAAAACTTACGTATACTATTCTTTATTCAAGCAAGCAAGCTCTGGCCACAGTGGTGTTTTAGATAGAAAGTTTTAGAGAATTTGTAGTATTTGGTTATTTAAAGTAGCTGAGTAGAAGGGAGACAAAAAGCATCAAAGTGAAGGAAAAATCTGGAGATAGAATGAATTAGGTCATTGTAGTAATTCTTTAGAAATATAAGTAATAATAATGATGCCAATTAATAATGCCTCCTCTTACAGCCCTTCAGCTAAATTAAATTTCCTAATGAACTGGCCATCCTGGGCATACATCCATGTCATTTCATCACTTATCTGTTTCTCCAGGCACCAACACATCTTTAATGCAAAAGTGAGAACAGTCTCCATCCCAGTTATATCTTCCATCGTATTTGAAGCCATATGCTTTTTAAATGATTACTCCTTTCAGTATGTATCATGGAAGACTCTCTTGTGAAGAAAAGAAAACCATACACCACCAGAAATACTAGATGAGAACAATTATGGGACAGTCCCATAGTATGTCATAAGGTTTCCATCCTTAGAACTGTACTTAAGCAGTCCTCATATTTGAACTCCTGCCAACCAAAAAAAGTCTATCTAGATCATGGGTGTGTGTCTGCATACTTCATGCTCACTTACTCCACTATCAGTGAATAATCAAGCTGTCTTTCCCTACTTGTGCTTCAAGAAATGGGAGACTTCTGCCTTCTTTTCTTCCTCCTCCTCACTTTCTATCAGTTGGAAAAGAAGGGATTCATAACATGAATTATAATGACAGGAGATGGCAATTTCAATTAGCACAGCACTTTTCCTGTAACCTAATGTCCCGAGGCACTTGAAAATAATATATTGCAAAAGGACTGGATTATTTTTAGTGTAATTTTTAACAGTCGTCACCTCCTTTACCAATTCACTTTCTTTATGCCCCATTGGAATTGTAGATCATGTATAATTCTCTGCAATTAATAAGTCAGAATGGGAAGACGGAAGCAACAGCAGTTTGCAATTCATTTGCTTTTCACCTTTGGAAACTTGTGCTTAATGCTTACTTCAAGTCTGCTTGCCCTAAGCCTATGCTGATACATCCGCTTTTTTTTTTCTGAGCTCACGCCATTGTTAAATGCAGTACTCTAGCCAGGAAAAGCATGAGGTTCTACAAATAATACAGGAACTATGCAATGGTTCTGTTACGCACAAACCTGCATTTTAGGAGCTAGAAGGTGAAAGCAGCATCCTGCACTTCTCACTGAATAGGCTTTTCAACGTTCTGCCCTTTTATGTCTATTTTGATCTCCCTTTCTTTGGGAGGAAGTAATTGGAAAATTACAAGTGGTGTTGTAGATCTGCTTTCTCTTGCTGAACTGTCTTCTTTCATTTATCAGGAGTGAAAACGTCAGAAGTGGGATCACTGTATTGTGGCTTTCTCTCTAAATCAGCGCTGAATGATTTAAGGTTTTCTTCATCACGCCAACACATTCTTGATCACACTCAATTTCTACATCTCCAAAATGGCTCCTACATTTCTAGTCAGGGAATTCAGCAGAAAGAATTGACTACGTCCTGGGCAGTGTATGCAACCCAGACAAGATCCTATCGTAGTCTGACTAAACCCCCAAATAGAACATACAGCATATAATAGCCTTATATTCTGTAAACCCGTCCTGTGTATATTTAACAACATAATGGAAAATATTATGCATGTAAGTCTTCTACCCACCCCGGATATTCTCTTACGATCATTTCCAGCCCTGTCATTTTTTCATTCCAACTAAAGATGGAATTACTTATTTTGCATTGCAACTGTGAGGAGAAGGAAATAAAGTGAAGTTTATGGTGAACTCTGACCAAGCAAATATCCTAATGTCTTAAGACAGGTCACCTAAAAATATGGAAAATAGTTACTTTTCAAATACCGTGAGGTATTTAACAATAAAAATAATAATAATAAAAAAACTAGAAAATAATTAAAAATTAGAAGAAGAAAAATGAACTTTTCAGCTTGAAAGCATGTGTATTGTACATTATTTGTTATCTACATGTCAAGATTACTTGAATACTTCTGTAGCTGGACCTATGTACTGCTGTGCTTGAACTTTGACTATTTCCTTACCCTTGAAAATTGTAATTTCTTCAAGCCTTTTCCTCAAAGAGGTCTCCACCCACTTCATTTAGTTATGTTGAACAACTAATTTCTGATTGCTTCTTGCTAGTTTTTTGGAGCATTGCTTCTTTCAGTGGCTGTATATATGGAAATTGTTATGGGTCTTTTTGAATTATTAGCAACAAAACTAAATGAATGTAGGACTCTGACTAAAATAATCTTGAATTCTACAAAAACTATATATCACATATTTTCCATCTGTTGTGTTGTAGAGAGCAGAGCAATTTAAGCACTTGCTATCATATCTCCCTGGTCTAGTCAAATATCCCTTTAATAGCCTTTATCCTCATTACTCAGATGAAAGTATCTTTCCCATTCATCACATTGCAGAATCTAGGCCTTAACACATAAAAACCATGCAGATGAAACACCTTCAAAAAACACTTTACCATCTGAGTTTAGTTGTCTAGAAGCTGCTATGACTTTCACGTGGTTTTATTATAAACCAAACTAGATAGTCATTTGGAGCTTAGAATTGCCCTTTAATTTTCAACTTTCAGCTGTCTCAAGTCATGTCAGGATATGTTTCCTTCTCGTATAAATGGTTATAAGAAATGACATTAAGCAGAGGTGTCTGACTCCGATTTAACATTAGGAAGGAAAAATAAAATAAGAGCATTTGGGAAGATCCCAAAGCTGTCCCAAGTGCATTTACTGTGATCACTTTATGTGCTGCATTTAGTTTCTCTATTCAGTGAACCTGATACTTTGCTCCATCACAAGAGTGGAATTGTAACTATCAGGCTGAATACGTTTCTATCCCCTTCTGGTGTGTTTTTAAAATGTCTCCACTGTCTGAAGCATTTTGAGGATGAGAGGACCACATGGCCTTTGTAGTACAACTACTCTATATTCTTCTATATTCAGACTTTAAAAATAGCTATGAAAGACATGAATACTTAAACAGCGCTTTTGCATGGATCTACCTTTTGCTACAGATGGACAGCCAGGACAGTGTTCTTATGGATGTGTTGACCGTTCATGGGCTGGTTTGTCCCAGTTCCATAACTAGCATTGTGGAGGGATTTTGCAAAATCTGCTCCTCCGGAAAAGGGAAACAGGAGACCCCAAAATAACTAAAAACAGTGGCAATGATCTGAGGAGAAACAAACTGATTTACTAAATATGGTAGTGATAAGCAAGATAACACACTGTATTACAATATAATAAGAATTGAAGCTAATAAATGAAATATAATGAGAGAAAATGTCCAAAAGGTGGATAGGCCTCACCACAACACTGAGGCGAGATGCGCAGTCTGGTTGAGCAGCAGGGAAGAGAGCCTGACGAAGAAGGAAGCACTCAGATGACCCACCTTATAAGCCTTATATCTGTTCCCCCTGAGCAGAAATGATAACACAGCAAACAGTCTTCTGGAGAATACATTTCTTCTCTTCTAGAGCAAGTACCCAGAACCTGAGCATTAGCACTTTAACTTCCAGTACACTGCATGATGTGGAATACCGATAACCAAAAATCATAAAACCATTGACATCCCACCCCTTATTCTACATCAATACTGGATGATTTTCAATACATCATCTCACCTGGCAATTGTTTAAGGTAGTTCATAGTGGCAACTTTCTATGTGTTCCAGGCTTTAGTTACTAAGTCTTCAAATCCAATTTAACCACTTCTGTTATTCCACTTAGTTCCATCTCTTGCGCTTTGTATTCCTTCCCTTTACCTACTGGTTATGCGACAACTCAGTTACTGAAGTTCCTCATTCAGAAAGAGCACTTGATTTCCAATAAGTTTTATTCTATTAGATTTTTTTTTTTTTTCCATTAGAAAAACAAACAAACAAACAAAACAAACCCATATCTCTTTGGAGCAGACCAAATTAAAATTACGAAAAACAAAGTAGGTGAAAATACACAACAGAAATAGAAAAATAAATTAAAAGGAGGTGTTTGTGAGCAAGGGTCATTTTCAGGGAAGGAAGAGAAGAAAAAAAAAAAAGAAAGAAAAAATGAGGATAAAGTGTATATTAAAAGGTGAAAGAAGGAATGAAAATGAGAAAATAGAATCAAGTGTTATAAAGGAAGCACAAAAATAATCAGAAGGTAGAACACCAATTAGTAAATCAAAAGGCTATGAAGAAAATTTTAACATAAGATGGTGATAATAGAGGCAGATTTAAAGGTTATTAAAATAGGTGATGAAAGCATGCACTGGACAATGGAGACAGTTGAAAATCAGTTTACTATCAGAGAGATAGTAAAAGTGAAGAAATTTCCTGTATTAATAACTGCATATTTTTCTGTATAGAAACTGTTTGCAAATATGTAGGCTTTTTGACTTTATGCCTTTATACCTTTGACCTCATATAATCACCTCACCTGGCAATTGTTTAAGGTAGTTCACAGGGGCAACTTTTTTTTTTAAGGTTTTGCTACCTTAACTGGTTTCATTACAATTCTTTTCCTTCCTTGTCCTCTTGCTTTTCTTTGATTCAAAGCAAGTCTTGAAGCAGTATTATAAACAAGGCTTGGATGCAAATGCAAAATTTACCCTGTAATCTAATAGATTTTCCATTTCTGTTTGGGTAAATCACTCATGTTATGGTTTCTATAAGATCTATCAACCACATTAGTAATCGCATTTTATAGTCATACAAATTAAGTATGGGTATAAATCACTCTATTTTTGTTACAAACCAAGCAGAAAAAAGAACTTAAAGAGCTTTTATTAAGAGGAAACCAAATTATTTCACGTATACAAGTACAGTGGCAGTGGCTATGAGAAGTGATCTACAATCTCAAGCAAAAGTACATTAATCTAAGAATGTACATTTCTACTTTTACTTAAGAGCTGATCTTCTGCAGCCCATTGTAAAATGTGACAATCATGTATAGAATTGTTTCACCAGAGGGCTAAGATCCAAAATTGTTCTGGTTTTCATAACTATTGCGGCACTGTCACAGCCTTTTCATGAACACATTTTAGATTCTGGGAAACTAGTGAAAAGAGAAATTGCAGGCAAAAGGAATATTTGCCTACTAATCCTATTATTAGACTTTTTATTAATACTATAAGTTTTCTCCTTAATTTGTTTGTAGAAGGCAGAAATTACCCACTTTACTGATGAAGAGTGGAGATATAATAAGAGCAATCTCCCAAGTGCAAATCTGAAAGTTAAGAGTGCATCAAAAAATGTAATTCTGCAGAACAGGCAATACACCTGAAGACGTTTGAACAACTATGCAGCTGAAAAACTCCAAATAAAGGTATTCTTAAATGAGAAGATAACACTGGAAAGAAGTATCCAGAGAAGTTCACACAGCTTTTTAACACACCCCTACATATACTATGGGTATGCTCTTAATATAGGGACTGCATGAAAATTAACAACAATACCATGTTAGTAGTACTGGTGATACTGCAACAGTTTTACACAGATGAAAACGCATTAAGTTAATTCTAGGAGCCCCATATGTCATACAAGGCACAAATAAAAGAGAATATGAGAATACTGCTGCCTGAGTTGTCAGAGCAAGCTATCAGTTGGATGCATTTAGCAGATGGTAAAATGCTTCAATCCACAGTTGAGGATGTAGCCCAAATTATGGAGCGAGATGAAAGACAAACAAAATCTTCTTTCCTTTCCACTTGTTTGCACTTCTGTCCCTTATCTGAGGTTGGGAGATAAAAGAAATAATATACATATATATATTCTATATATGCATATTCATGTGTACATATATGTGTACATATGTATATGAAAAATTGACTAGTGGCCCCTTTAGTTTTATTCTCCCTCATTCCAAGTTCTTGTTTCCCACCATTAAGACATAGCTTTTTTTGCTGGGAAGCATCATTGCTACTGCAGTTTACAAACACTTCACATGAGAGAGAAAATCAATCTGTCTTCAAAGGATTATCATTTCTGTGTTGTATGTCTCAAATGAGATATGAAGAGTGGTGCAACTACATTCTGTAAAATTCCCTTTTTGTTAGCTTATCTAACACCCAGAAGCAAATTCTGTAGAACACAGATAATCATCTTAACAAGGAGCTACCACGTGTCTCCTAGACTAATACAGGAGAAAAGAGCTTCAGTGATAGAATGTGAAATGTTTACTTCTGAAAACATACATTACATTTCACAGAGGGATGAGGAGGGAGAGAAAAGGCATTTCTGTGAAACGATTTGGACAGAAGCAGCTCTGCAAATAAAGCAAATAGTGAACATCAGAATTCATATCTTTTCAATGGATCACTGAGAATCCCTGTATAAATAGTTCTGATATTCAAGTTCCTGTTGAAAGTAATAGTTGAGGAAATTCTAAACAAATATGAGGCTGTGTACCATGAAGAAGCTATCAGCATTTATTTATTTTTTTTTGTTTCAGCAAATGCAGGCAGCCTTTAAACTGAATTACACTTAGCAGTAGCAAGAATCCTAAGAACTACAAAATGACAACTGGTTGTCTTGTTCTTAAATGCACTGCTTACTAATGCTGTAAAAAGAAAACAAACTACACAGCCCAGATACCCTGCTGTAGCTTAGCTATCTGTCATGACAGAACTGAATTGGAAAATAAATAAAGAAATGAATGGAAGGGTTATGGGTCAATCTCCAAAATGTAATCATATAAATATCTCTCTTAACAGTTTTTAATAAAAGAAAGTAGCAAAAGTTAATGAGCTGTTAACTATTCACTTTTTGGGGCTCTCAGTGGAAAATTTGGGGGCTTTTTTTTTTTTTTTTTTTTGCATTTATGAGATAATTCCCCTCTTCTTCTTTGCACTCCATTTTCTTTTTATTCATGTTCATGTTACTTTTTGGTTATTCAGCACTGTTGTCCACTGCCAGAAGTAACACTGTGGGACTATATCATGGTTGTTCATCTTTATGTAAGGAAAAGTTATATTTAAATTTCTCTTTGTCTTTTATTTTCTTTCCCCTCCTCTAAGGCAGAGCATTAATTATAGGATAAATAAGATTACTGACAATTTCTCCATCTACTTGTAGCCTCATCAATGAATCAAATTAGGAGATTAAAACACAGCTAAAGATGAAGGAGAAAAAACCCAAAACAGTGCAATATCAATGTTTTAAGCTCCTTGACATAAAATATGGCATCTTTTGCAACACAAAGATATTTTGGAAGTTGTTTAACTAAGCGCAGTACTCATATTTAACTAAGCATAGTACTTTTGTATTTAAAGAGGAAAATGCAAATTTAAATGGCAGATTCTTGAAGGCTTAAAAGGGAAGAAAAGGGGCAAGAACTGAACAAGCAGGTCTGTTGAAAATACAGGAACTTATCAAATCCTCGATGAAGATTTTATTTTTCCTACTGAGCTGAAACTTTCCAATATGCTCTTGAAAGAATTTGGTCCCTCATTTCCTAAGATTTCTGAGTTTTTTACACCACTAAGTTCCAGAAATGGAAGTGCTACTTGCAACATTTCTGCTACCTTCTAAAAAGAATCATAACGGAAAAAAATCTATTATGGTACTATTATTTTTAGCCCACGTATGCAGCATGCAGATCTGACTGATCTTGCATCTTTGTAAACAAAGAATAATTCAAGGTAATCAGTAATGTTAAACTGAAATAAAGCTGTTCTGGATGAGAAAAGAATGATGCTGAGACATCTGGCAACTAATAAAAGTCTAAGCCAAGTAGCTGGACTGAATCTTTCAAGATTTTTCTTTCTCTTGGAGGAAGAACTCACTACAGAGATGACATTTTCATTTGCTTGGGGAACAGATGACAATTTTTTCTATTTGACTTCTTCATCGATTGCAAAAACAGACTAAGGATAGCTGCACATGAAAAGAAGAAAACATCACCATAGAATAAAGGTTACAAAACAGTCACTGAAACATTCATGATCATACATAAGACCTGATAAATGATACAGGCATATAGGTCTCCTGACTTGTACAGAAAAGAGATCATTCTTTTTGAAGAGAAAAGGTGTCCTGAAAAAGGGTCAGACTCTGAAGTGATGAATTTCATGTGGTAGATGTCTGGAATAGTATGAAATTTAAAGCAAAGGCAAGGAGGAAGAGAATATTTATAACCAGAAGAGTATCACCAATAGTTCTAACTTATCTGATTTGCCACTTTACACAAGAAGCTATCTAAAATCTTTGGAAGGATAGGCTATGGTGGACAAACAATAGCAAGCTGTGTGCAAATGGTACTGCATTTTCCAGATAACTGTAAACAGATATTATCTACCATAAAAAAAAAAAAAAAAAAAAAAAAAGTTCGTGGAGGAAAAAAAACAAAAACCCAGAAACTTAATCCAAGCAGATTTAAAAAACTTAAAAAACTTTGAAAAGGAAATGAGTAAAAATGTTTTTGAGCTTGTTCTGGTTATTTTGACATCATCATAGACTTTATTTCACCATCTTTGTAGTAACTTGGAGGTTTGGCAGTAACTTATGCCCTGTAGCATTCCATCAATGTCAGACAACAGTCTGTTTGGTTTGACACCTGTAGGCAGCTCAGCCCTGCGCAGTTACTCACTCTCCCAGTTGGGACTGGGAGGGGAGAGTCAAAAGGGTAAAAGTGAAAGAACTCATGCATCGAGACAGGGATGGTTTAATAGATAAAGCCAATTTTGCATGCGCAAGCAAAGCAGAACAAGAAATTTTTGTTGTTCTTCTTACTGGCAGGCAGATATTCAGCCATTTCCAGGGAATCATAGCTTGTACACGTTAAGATTTCAGTATGTTCCCCTTGTTCTTTCTCCCACATTTTATTGCTGAGCATGACACCATATGGTACGGGACAACCCTTTGGGCAGCTGGGGTCTTCCCATATTCTCCTTATTCATCATCCTTATTCACCTCCAGCTCCTTGCTGGCAGTGCAGCACAAAAATCTGAAATAATCTTGGCTCTGTGCAGCTATACTCAGTAACAACTGAAACATCAGGGTGTTACCAACAGTTTTCATCCCAAATCCAAAACAGAACAGCATATCAGCTATTAGGAAGAAAAATAACTCTATCCTGGTAAAAACTAGAACTCCCTTTTCAACAGCTTCCTTCATTCTGTGTGGTAATAACTGGAGTCTGAAAATCTTTGGTTAGGCATGCAAATATGAGGCAAAGCACTTTCTCAACTATAGATTCTCAATCCATGTTTTTTTTTTTTTTTTTTCCAGTAGCAGAGATGGGATAATTGCAAGTGGACAAGCAGTTTCAATTTTCATCTTAAAAGCTTCCAGTAGCATACAGAAAAAAGCAGAGTTTGCTACATAAAACAAATAGCTTCAACAAACAGTTCTGCAACTTTGTGGTTTTGGTACACAAATTACTTACTTAATTTATTTTCCAGATATATTTCCATGTTCAATTTCAGGAAAATTGTTACTGGAAGATTATAAACTGTTATCACTAATCCTCTCTTCTTGCTTTATGGTGTGTCATTTGAGACACTGCTATCCAAAAATGAGAGTTGCTTGGAGGTCCTCCAGGATGAAAGACTACAAAATGGAAATGATCACACTATTATTTTAATTATTATGATAGAGAGACTTGGAAAGCAAACATTTTAACATGAAATCATTTCAGACTGCAGATTTGCTAAGCATGAAATGGAAGTTAAACAAAGTGGCCAGAATAGATGTAAAAATATGTTGATAAAGCAAATTATTTCTGTGACCTTTCTTGTATTTCAGAGAAGTGCAATTACTTTCTAATTCAAGATATATGGACAGGTATTTGAGAATCACCTGCCTACTGACAAATAGCTGAAGGAGTAAGTGCAATAAAAAAAAATAAATGAGTTAACATTAGTTTCATTTTGATTTTAAGAACTCTACAAAAATTAAATGAAACCTACATTTGTAACATAAACAACCTAGAAAATATGTTTCACTGGAACAAATCAGCATAATTTCCTTCAAGGGAACAGATATTGATTTTTTGAGAATCTGTTGCATTCTGTGTAGTCAGTGCAATTGGGAGAGAGGTTTACTTCCCATTGCAATGACATGAAAAGAATTAATGAAATGCAAGTTGAAAAATGCCAATTTGTATTTATTTTTTATCTTTGAGAAGATATTATAATATTTGACAATCATTTACTTAGTCAACTCAAATAATTACAGTTTAAATATTTTTCTCTTTACATGTGATAACCTATGAAATCTTCTATTTTCACCATGACCATGCCATGAAATTTGCTAGCATTTTCTCTGATTAACATGAATTCCAAGAGGATGGTTTTTAACATGTCTGAATGTCTTTTAAAACCAAAAGGTTTTCAAGGTCATTTGTTTTTGCAAATATAGACAGCTGCCTTTTTCCAAATATTTCTAAACATAGATTCATACCTAAATACTCTGGGACTTCCCAAACTTAAGACTAGAAAGAAAGCTTTTCAGACTCTAGCTGGTGGATGCTTTTTGTATGTTTTTATTTCATCCTCATATATACAAATACATCAATGCATATGTTCTGCAATCTATCGCTCACTTTCAAAACATTTAAATTAACATAGATAATGTAAATTTCATAGAATTAGAGAAACAAAGCATCATGAAGGCTGGAAAAAAAAACACTAAGATCATCTAGTCCAACCATCTACCCACCACCACTGTGTCAAATATACCATATCCCTAAGTGTCACATCTCCTTTTTTCTTGGTCAGCACTACAGGCTGTGACTCTAACCCCTCCCCAGGCAGCTTGTTCTAGTGCATTACTCTGAGAAGAAATTTTTGCTACTATCCAACCTGAATCTCTGGTGGTGAAACTTAAGGCCCTTCTCTCTCATTCAATAGCTATTACATGGGAGAAGAGATTGACCTTTACCTTGCCTCACTACATCCTCCTTTCAGGAGTTGTAGAGAGGACCAGGTCTCCTCTGAGCCTCCTCTTCTCCGGACAGAACAATCCCGGTTCTCTCAGCCACTCCTCACTTTTGTCAGCTTTGTTTAGACGTTGGTGACAATTATTTCAACAGGGTTAAAGGGCAATTTAATCCACGCTGTACACAAAGTTGCACTAGCAAGACCATTATTACCTTCTGAATTGACCAGTTTACCTCAGATACACTTGTCTTTAGACTTCATTGCAGCATATCTCTAGTGTAGATGAATTTCGAAATATAAAATGGAATTAGAGTAGAAACTAGGTTATTTTCCTCTCAAGTATAATCAAACTGTTTAAATACCCAGAAAGTAGCAAGGTTCCTATCACATTGAAGTGTTTTGGTTTTAAACTATAACTACAAGCAAGAACCAAAATAAGGACATCAGAAGACAGCAGAGTTGGGGTACCTATCATAGGAAGTTAGAAAGAGCCACACAGTAGCTAATTAATTGGCTAGACAGAGCAGATTTTTCTCCTTAACCAGGTGCATCATAAGTTGCAGGAACTCTTTCATATGAAAATGTAAAAAAGCCCTCAAAACTAGATTGACCTTTGCCTGCAGCAGGTAGAGAACAGCATCAAAATTCAGTGTTGTATATATACATAGTGCAACTCTGAATGATCTTACAACACAAACATCCACACACAAAATACTTCTTTTCACTCTATAATAATTTAAATTACGTCAATCCAAGTCCCAAACAATTCTACAGATTGATTTAACTACTGAGTTCAATGCTATTAAAAACAAATAAATGAGAAAACATTCCAGAAATCATGTTGTATCCATTTATTTCTTTTTAATTAATGTTAAAATTTTTGATGTAGAAATGAGATGATGAACAACAGAGACAAAGTGAAGATATGAGTATTTTGAATATTGACTAGTATTTTATTTGTGGAAAAAAAAAAAAAAAAAAAAAAAAACTTTCTAGAGGTTGGGCCTTAAAAACAAAACAAAACAAAAACAAAAAACAAGAAGAAGAACAAATAAGAAAAAAAAAAACAACCCTTAATTCATGATGTACATTTAGTACAATGAAAATGTGCTTGAATATACTCTGGGAAAATAGTGATGGGTATTGAAGACAAATCTGAATCAAATATCAATACTGGAAATACTAGAAATGTTAACTACTTAGTAGCTTAATAAAACTTGTAAAGAAAATAAAAGTGTTTCAAGAAAAATATTTCTGTTTCTTGTAATACGAGAGAGAGAAATAATGGGGCTAAAAGATGATGTGCCAAAATAGAACTTACATTATTACTTAGGAAGTTGTAAAGCAGATCACAGGAAAACCAATGCAATGAAAAAGATATTAGATCTTCTCCTAGACAAAGCAAAGAAGTTAGAAAGATAATCAAAACAGGATAGTAAAAAGATATTCACTGTCTCGTGTCCACTGCTGCAAACAAAAGCCCTTTCAATCTCTGATATCCCATCCTCCAATGCAGCTGTAACTAGAATAACAGGAATGGCTCTGTCTCTGAAAGTAGAAATAAGATAGCAACAGAATTAAGAATTACCCCTGTAGTCCATATCCAAACACAAAAGTAACAGAAGAAGGGCTGTCAGACTTGTCCAGGAAAATATCTAAGCAGATAGTCAAGAAATACTTACCTTCATGGCCTGCTCTACTCACCTGAATGAAGGAGATTTAGCCCAGGAAGAAAGAAGTGAAAGAACAATGGGCAACTATAAACAAGGTGCAAGGTGCAATGATAAGGAAGTATCTGGCAGATCATGTAGTAAAATCAAAACATTCCTCCTTAACTGATAGACATGTCCAAAAATCAGAACAAGGATAATGATCCACCAATTTTACCAAAGGGAAATCTAGATGGATGAGAATCCTCCACTCATATTCCTGAGATCCTTATGTTGTCAAAAAACTTTCAATAAACTCCTATTATAAGCAGGAGACTGTTTTTACCATTGCATTTCCTTTATGCCACATCAGTTTTTGGATCCAGGTTTTAGATTCCTTTTAGCACCAGTAACTAAAAGTTTATAAATAAAGGATTAACATCCTCCACATGTATTTATCTAACATACACCACATCGTTTAAAACATGCATCTCTTGCTTTGAGAATATCCGTTCTCTGTAAGGATACAAAATATCATGCAGAATGTATTTTTTATCTATTCCCTTAAAAACTAAGTATCATTGAGTATTTGCCCAGACTGGTCCCGTTCAAACAAATTGCACAGATTTATAGATTGTATATAGATGAGAATACCAGGTGGCTGTTTTTTAATTTTATTTTATTTTTGCATTGCAGGAGAGAAATAGGAAAAAACAGTTCTACAACCTTTAAGGTATGTTGCTTGAATCAAACTGTGCATTAATAAATGTCAGTGTTATGAAGTTTCATAGGATTAGGAAAAGAACTAATGTGTCAGCTAAAAGCTTTGGTTAAGATCTCGAGATTTGCACACCCACTCCCCTCCCT
>NW_024884558.1:40089-40391 GCF_019232065.1 Centrocercus urophasianus
GGTCAGAGAGACATCTCATAAATAAAATGCTTAAAGGCTGTCTGCCAGGACATCAGTGGTTCTTCTCTGTCCCTACCAGATTACAAAAGATTTTGTAGCTCCAACTAAAAAAAATTTAACAATAAGTCTTTGAAAGAGATATCTAAGATATCTAGGATAAATGGAGCATTTAAAATATATTTGGGGAAAGAAGAAGAAGAGAAAGGAGAAAAAAAATTGTAATTTCTTATATTAATCATGGAATCACAGCATGGCTTGTGCTGGAAGGAACTTTAAAGCCCATCCAATTCCACCCCACTGCC
>NW_024884559.1:0-14340 GCF_019232065.1 Centrocercus urophasianus
CCTTCCTTCCTTCCTTCCTTCCTTCCTTCCTTCCTTCCTTCCTTCCTTCCTTCCTTCCATTTTTTCTTTTCTGCAAGTGTGTGATTCATTTGAAACTTATGAATAGATACTAAGAACTGATCTTCAAAAACCAATACACCTTAGTGACTAGAAGAAAAGAAATTGAAATGAAAATAAAAAAATTCTGTCCCTTGGAAATACTATGGATTAGATCATATGCGTATATATATGCTGATCAGAGAATGGCGTGAAATACCTGTGAGAAAGAGCCATGAAAAAAATACTAACATGATTCTAGAACTAATCAGGTTATTATTATTATTTTCATAGAAAAGTGGTTTTTTAAATACTACAGCACAAGACACTGATATTCAGTGGCACTGAAAGCCACTGAAGTTATCAAGCAAGCATACAATATAGGCACCATCAAACTAGTCTTTATCTTGTCCCAGTTGTCATTTTAGAGCTGCAATAGAACATCTCATAATATTGCCTTTCTTTAGAATGCTTTTGGTGTTCTTTGTCGTGTTTAGAAAAACTTGTTCTTTTCCTTTGGCACATTCATCATTGCACACAACAAAAGAATTGTGTCATAGAATCCTGTTTTCTTCAAAAACATACACATTCACAAATATTTGGTTAAATGATTCGTACATTGAGCTGGTAGCTTGCAAATTTCTGTTTATTATTTCAAGTATATTGCAAGATAAAGACATGCTCATTCACAGACACTCTCCCTAAGCATTATCAAATGCATATAAGCATTTGATAAGAATCAAAGATTCTTACTTTTTTTTCCCTATTCTCATCTTCTCACCTCCATTTTTTATTCTAACACCAGTATTTATAAGTTCATAATATTCTTTACATAAACATTCTGCCTAAATCAGCATCATTATTATCATTATTTACAACAAAAATAATTAATTTACTTTATGGATATGCAGTTTCTAATCCATTAATACACAATTTTTGATGCCACTAAACATAATATTATTGCATACATCAAGGGTAAAAAAAAAATTAAAAAGTCATAGAATCAGAAAATAAGAAATGTTGACATGGGATGGGACACAACTGGTGATCTGAGACATACAGCATGGCTTCACCAAGGACAGATCATGCCTGACCAATGTGGTCACCCTCTGTCATGCAGTGATGGCATCAGTGAACAAAAAAAGGGCAGCTGATGTTGTCTGCCTTCACTTATGCAAGCCTTTCACATGGACTCACACCACATTCTTATCTCTTGACTATTTGGTGAATAAATAATTGATTTAATAGCCATAGTCAGTCAGTTGTGGTCAGAGAATATATGTCTGGGTGGAGAGCAGTCACGGGTGTTGCTCCCCAGGGGACCATCTTGGGATCAGAGTTCCTCAGTATTTTTATCAATGACATAGACAGTGTAATGAAGTGTAACCTCAGCAAACTTATTGATGATACCAAAGTGAGCTGTGAAGCTGACACAACAGAGAGAAGGGATACCATCCTGAAGGATCTGGAAGCTTGAGAAGTGGTCACATAGGAATCTAATGAGGTTTAAGAAGGTTAAGTGCCAAGTGTGTTTGGGTTGAGGCAATCTCCAGTATGATTACAAGCTGAGAACTCCTTGAAAGCAGCCTTGGAGAGAAGGATTTGGGTGTCCTCATGAAGGAAAATCTGGAAATGAACCAGTAGGGTGCACTTGTAGCCTTGAAGATCTACTGTATACTGGGCTACATCAAAAGAAGGATGGCCAGCAGGGTGAGGTAGATGATAACCCTTAACTATTCTGCTCTTTGATCCCTCATCTGGAATGCTGTGTCCGAGCATGGAGCCCCCAGTTCAGGAAGATCATGGAGCTTCTGGAGAGAGTTCAGAGGAGAGCCACGAAGACAATCAGAGTGCTGGACTGTCTCTACTATGCAGAAAGATTAAGGGAGCTGGGCATATTCAGCTTGAAGAAGAGATGGCTCCTTAGGGGACATTATTCAAGTACTCCAGTATTTGAAGGGAACTTACAAGCCCGAAGGGGACTGATATTTTACATGGTATAATGTCGGTAGTACAAGGGGGAATGGCTTGAAACTGGAAGAGGGAATGTTTAGGTTAGAACTTAGGAAAAAAATTTTTACTCAGCTGGTAGTGAGACACTGAAATGGGTTGCCCAGTGTTGTTGTGGATGGCCCATCCCCGGAGGCATTCAAGGCCAGGTTGGATGGGATCCTAGGCTGCTGGATTTAGTAGTTGGCAACTTAGTACATGGCATGGAGGTTGGAACTAGACAATTGTTAACTAAGCCATTCTGGGATTCTATGATTCTTGAATTCATCTGTTGGGTTTTCCCTTTCAGGTAGGAATGTATTCATTTATTTATTTGTTTGTTTGGTCATAATTATTAGGGGTTGAGCATATCAGGATAAAGATAAAGGAGAAAAATTCAATACTTGGTGATGAGTATTTGAAAATGATGCTGTTTGTCTTCTGAAGTGTGTTCACACATGGCGTTTCCCAGGGGGGTTGGTATTGGTGCCTGTCAATAATAACGTAATAATAACAATAATACATTCATTGTTGACCTGGATGAAGGCTTTAAATGTACCCTTAATAAGTTTGCAGATGACGCCAAGCTGGGAAAAATGTCAATCTACCTGGGGATGGGAAAACTATGGAGGGATCTGGACAGGCCAAATCTCTAGTCTGAGGCCATTGGGATGAAATTCATCAAGATCAAATGCTGGCTCATGCACTTTGGCTACAACAGCCCCAGGATATGCTACAGTCTTGAGGCAGAGTGGTTGGAAGACTGTAAAGAAAAGAGAGTTGGAGGTGTTAGTTGATACTCAGCTAAACATGAGCCAGCAGTGTGCCCAGGTGGCCATGAAGCCCAATGGCATCCTGGCTTGTATGGGAAATAGTGTTGACTGCTGGAGCAGGGAAGTGATCATCTCTCTATACTCAGCACTGGTGAAGCTGAACTTCCAGTTTCGGGTCTCTCACTATGACAAAGATGTTGAGGCCCTGGAGCATGTCCAAAGAAAGACAATGAAGCTGGTGAGGGGTGTGGAGCACAAGACTCATGAGGAGTGGCTGAGAGAACTGGGATTGTTCAGTCTGGCAAAGAGGAGGCTCAGGGAGACCTTTATAGCTCTCTATAATTTCTGGAAGGAGATTATGGTGAGATGAGAGTTGTCATCTTTTCCCATATAACTGGCAATAGGACTACAGGGAATGGCCTCAAGTTGAGCTAGTGGATGTTCAATTTGAATGTTAGGAAAAATTTCCTCTCTCAAGAGAGTGGTTAGGTGCTGGAACAGGCTGCCCAGGGAGGTGATTGAGACAGTATCCCTGGAGGTATTGAAGAATTTTTTAGATGTTTTACTAAGGTATGTAGTATATTAAAAAAAAAAAAAAAAAAAAAAAAAAAAAGGATGGTAGGTGAATATATTGCTTCTTCAGGGTTTAGTATGTCTGTTGTGTTGCTTCCCTGATCTCCAAGTGGATTCCATGTAACATCCTTTTCCATCATTTTAAGAGTTCATATGAATAAGACAAGCAAAATCACATCCCATATTGGCAAAGTAGATTTCATTCTCTGCAATCGTTTGAATTAATCTCAGTGATTAGTTTGTGAAGATACCAGTAAATATGTGCAAGGACAGCTGGAACAAGAGTATTTAGTTTGCACATGTTTTCAGAAAGTCTGCCTTAGAATTAAAGTAAGCCCTTGCCTATGTTGCCTGTATCTTTTATTTATCAGTTACAGTTGGCCTTGCCTCAGTTTTAGCCATCCACAAGCCAGCTGTCTAGTTAAAACTTATCTGTGTCCCATTTAAAATCAAAATAAAAATATGAACTCTCTCAAAAGATGTCTCACTCCTTATATCTTTTAGACATCTAATCAAGTATTTAGTTTGTCCATTCACCGGAGAGAAAACTATAGAAGAAAGAACAGTTACTTCTGTACATAAAATAACTAAAATGGATGTTAATTTTAACTTTTTGTAATAATTAAGTTAAAAATTCAGATCCATAGAAATATTTAAACTGATGAGAGAGGTTTGGAATAGAGCTCTAAAAAATGATTGATTTTTTTTTTTTTTTTTTTCCTCTACTGGAGTTTTGGTATATTCCTAAAACATTCCCAATTTTAGTAGGATGTTTCTGTTTTATTCTTCATAGCAGTGCTTTCTCTGGATATACTAGAATAAACTTGACTACTTCGGGACATGTCATGGTTTTGTGATTTTTGGTTATCGATATTCCACATCATAACATCATGTAGTGCACTGGGACTTAAAGTGTTAATGCTCAAGTTCTGGCTACCTGTCTGGAAGAGAAGAAGAACTAAATACCCCAGAGGGCTTAGTGGTCAGAGAGGAGACCACTGGCAAGGTCACATGATGGGCTCTTCCTTGTCAGCATTTCTTCGTCTCCCTGCTGCTCAACCGGACTGCACATCAGTCCACATACAGTGGATGTAGTCTACCTTGATTTCAGCAAGGCATTTGATACTGTCCCCCACGACATCCTTATAACAAAGCTGAGCAAGTGTGGGATAGATGAGTGGACAGTGAGGTGGGTTGAGAACTGGCTGACTGGAAGAGCACAGAAGGTCGTTGTTGGCGGTGCAGAGTCCGGTTGGAGGCCTGTAACTAGCGGTGTTCCTCAGGGGTCGGTGCTGGGTCCGGTCTCGTTCAACATCTTCATCAATGACCTTGATGAGGGGATAGTGGCCACCCTTAGCAAGTTTGCTGATGATACGAAGTAGGAAGGATTGGCTGACACGCCTGAAGGCTGTGTTGCCATTCAGCAAGACCTGGACAGGCTGGAGAGCTGGGCAGAAAAAAAACAGATGAGGTTTAACAAAAGCAAGTGTAGAGTCTTGCATCTGGGGAGGAATAATTGCGTGCACCGCTACAGGTTGAGGGATGACCTGCTGGAGGGGAGCTCTGCAGAGAGGGACCTGGGTGTCCTGGTGGATGACAGGTTGGCCATGAGCCAGCAGTGTGCCCTTGTGGCCAAAAAGGCCAATGGCATTCTCGGGTGCATTAAAAAGAGCGTGGCCAGCAGGTCGAGGGAGGTGATCCTCCCCCTCTACTCTGCCCTGGTAAGGCCTCATCTGGAGTCCTGCATCCAGTTCTGGGCTCCCCAGTACAAAAAAGACAAGGATCTCTTGGAAAGAGTCCAGCGGAGGGCCACAAAGATGGTGAAGGGCCTGGAGCATCTCTCCTATGAGGAAAGGCTGAGTGAACTGGGTCTGTTCAGCCTTGAGAAAAGAAGACTGAGAGGGGACCTGATCCAGGTCTATAAATATCTAAGGTGTGGGGGGCAGAATGGCGAGGCCAGACTCTTTTCAGTGGTGAGTGGAGACAGGACAAGGGGAAACGGCCGGAAACTGCAGCATAGGAAGTTCTGCACAAATGTGCGTAAGAACTTCTTTACAGTGAGGTGACGGAGCACTGGAACAGGCTGCTCAGGGAGGTGGTGGAGTCTCTTTCTCTGGAGATGTTCCAGACCTGCCTGGATGCCGACCTGTGCGACCTGCTGTAGGGAACCTGCTTTGGCAGAGGGGTTGGACTCAATGATCTCTGGAGGTCCCTTCCAACCCCTACAATTCTGTGATTCTGTGATTCTGTGATCTCACCTCAGCAATACGGTGAGGCCTATCCACCTTTCAGACACTCTCATATTTATTAGCTTCAATTCTAATTATATTGTATTATTGTGTGTTATCTTGCATTCTGATACTATATTTAGTAGATTAGTTTGTTTCTACTCAGATCATTACCACTGTTTTTAATTATTTTGGGGTCCCGTTTCCCTTTTTTAGAGGCGTGGATTTTGTGAAACCCCTGTGCCCTGCTGGTCACGGAACCAGGCCGAACCAGGCCATAAAATGTTGATAGGACATAATTTTGCACAATTTGATGTTTCACTTTCAAATAATCTTCAAATCACAGAAAATAAGAAAACAAGTAGTCTCTTTGAATAAAAATTAGAGATGATATAAATTATGAAAGTTCTACTGACAACTATGGAATAAGCTGCATATTTTTAGTGAAAATAAAATTTAGTTTGCTCATTTAAATACATTTGAATCTAATTAGAAGTTTCTGTTATATAAACCACAATGAAGCTTCAAAACATCTGAGTATGTCTGAATGTTTAACAGAGGTGATTTCACCTTGTGGTCTTGAAAATAAAAACATATTTGATAAATATGAGGCACTGTTAGTTTCTTGAATGACTGCAAGATTCATCCTTATTCAGGCATAACCCTTTATAGAGACTTATACAGAATATAAACATAAACCATACACAGATTAGGTAAATAAATAAATAAAAGCAATGATAAATCATAGTTTCTGAAGATTTTGCCTTGATGGGATGTTGTAAATCAAAACTTTACGGTCTAGTTTTTATTCAAGTGTAATAATTAAACCTTGTTTTCTGCTTGATATTTGAGTTTGGGAATATTATGTGTATTGTAGTTTAGTGTTTGTCACTGTCAGACAAATTAATAATTTACAGTTGCTTAGCAGCATGGTACAGTGGGAAACACTGTGGAAAACCAGATAAGCCAATAGCTCATGCCGAGTCTTGAAAGTAATCAGTTACAAATGTATAGAATCTTTCATGGCCCTGGAAGTCGGTGAGATGGAAACATGCTAACAGGTCTCATATCATGAATTTGCTTATGACTTCTTCAATTCAAGAATTACTTTCTTTCTCCTCCTTTTAAATTGAGTTAGTGAACCGCTTGGCATTCAGCAATACGGCTACAATTCAGATGAAAAATCTGACTCCTTTGTTGCCTTTTTTCATGAATTTCACATTATCTCTCTGTGTTTTGCACTGTCGTATTGAAAGAAGAGGAGTGTTTCTGTCTACTTGATTTTGTAACCAAACTGAAACAGGTTGCCCAAGGAGGTTATGGATGCTCCATCCCTGGAGGCATACAAGGCCAGGCTGGATGTGGCTCTGGGCAGCCTGGTCTGGTGGTTGGTGATCCTGCACATAGCAGGGGGTTGAAACTAGATGATTATTATGGTCCTTTTCAACCCAGGCCTATGAATTCTATGATTCTATGATTTTTTAATTCTATGATTCTATGATTCTATGATTCTATGATTCTATGATTCTGTGATATGGCAAAAAATCCCAAATATGTCTAAATTTCTCTGTCCATAACATTTTCTTTTTCTTTAACAGACAACAGATCTTAATGTTTTCTTTTTCATCATCATCATTATCATCATCATCATCATAGATCATCAAAAGATCTATGATCTAGAACAGATGTGTGATTTGTTTCATTAGAAAACCATCTCTGTTAAGAATGTGTTTCATTAGTATATGGTATGGAATTATCAGCGAAGATTTAAAGGTTCTAGAGCAATAAACAGGTGAAATGGGAGTTAGTTGAGAACTGAGACTTTTTAGGCACTGTATATAAATTCAATCCTATTGCATTATAGTGTGTTATCTGTCATTCTGATACCATATTTAGTAAATTAGTTTGTTTCTACTCAGATCATTGCTGCTGTTTTTAATTATTTTGGGGTCCCCTGTTTCCCTTTTCCGGAGGGGCAGATTTTGCAAAATCCCTCTGCCTTGCTAAACCAGCCAAACCAGCCTGTAAAACATTGACACAACTTTTTAATTTTTCCTCTGCATATCCTAGCAACATCTTTGTACTCTTCTTGAGTTGCCTGACATTTCTTCCAAGGATGGTAAACTCTTTTTTTTTCTTTTTTTTTTTTTTTTTTTTTTCTTCCCTTTTTCATATGTCACAGTAAAAGTTTCTTCTTCATACAGGCCAGACTTGTTACCCATTGGTTCATTTTGTGGCACAAAAGAACAGCCTTTTCTTGTGCCACTGAAATATCCTTCTTAAGGATTGTCCAGTTTTTCTTGGCCCCTTTTTCATTCAAGACTATCTCCAAAGGGATTCTCCCAGCTAATGTCTTAAACAGTCCTAAGTCTACCTTCCGGAAGTTCAAGACAGCAGTCCCTTCCTGACTTCACCAAGAATAGCTAACTCTATCATTTAATGGTTGCTACGTCCAAAGTGGTTCCCACCATGATGTCTCCCACCAGGTTCATGAAATGCTTCCTCTGGCAAAATTTCTTATCAGCTGTGTCAGAAAATTATCTTCCACACACTTCAGGAACCTCCTGGTCTGCTTACTCTCTTCTGCATTGTATTTCTAGCAAATGTCAGGTAAGTTGAAGTCCCCAGTGAGAACTATGGCTATTGAGTGTTTGAATTCTTCCAGCTTCTCATATATTGTTTCATTTGTGGGTTTTTTTTTTTTTTTTTCATCCTAGTTGAGTGATCTACAATAAACTTCCACCATTATGTCAACATATTGGCTTTTCCTCTGATCCTCCCATGTAAGGACTCAGCCTTATCATTTCTAGCTTTAAGGTCTACAACACTGAAACAAATACTGAGACAGAAAGCCACTCCATTGCCCCTCCTTTGCCCTTCCTTTCTCAAGAGTTTATAGCCCTACATTGCAGCATTCCAGTCATGACAGTGACTCTACTGTGTTTGGCTGATGATGACTAAGTCACAGATTTCCCTTTATACAATGGTTTCTAGCTTCTCCTATTTGTTGCCTGTACTCCATGCATTTGTATAAATATTCTTAGAATCATAGAATGATTTGAGTTGGAAGCGACCTTTAAGATCATGCAGTTCCAACCCCAATACTATAAGCAGGGACACCTCCCACCACATTGCTCAAAACCTCATCCAGCCTTGAATGTTTCTATTGAGATCCATAACCTCACTGGGCAACCTGTCTCAGTGTCTCACCACCTTCACAGCAAATAATTTCTTCCTAATATCTAGTCTAAATCTACCCTCTTCCAGTTTAAAACCATTTCCTCTCATACTGTTTCTATATACTCCTATAAAAAGTCCCTCCTCAGCTTTCCTGTAGGCCCCCTACAGGTACTGGAAGGCCACTATCAGGACTCCTGGAGTCTTCTCCAGGTTAAAGAAACCCAACTCCCATTCTGTCCCATTATGTTACCCGGGGAACTACAGGCCGGTGAGTCTCACCTCCATGCCTGGGAAGATCATGGAACAGATCCTCCTGAACAACATGCTCGGTCACATAAAGAATGAGCATGTGATCCGAGACAGCCAGCACGGCTTCACCAAAGGAAGGTCATGCCTAACTAATCTTGTGGCCTTCTGTGATGGAGTGACGGCATTGGTGGACGAAGGGAAGGCGACCGATGTCATTTACCTGGACCTGAGCAAGGCCTTTGACATGGTCCCCCACCACATCCTCATCTCCAAATTGGAGGGAAGTGGATTTGATGGGTGGACGACCCGATGGATAAGCAATTGGTGGAAAGGCCGCAGACAGAGGGTGGTGGTCAATGGCTCTTTGTCCAGGTGGAGACCGGTAACAAGTGGTGTCCCCCAAGGGTCTGTCTTGGGACCGGTGCTCTTTAACATCTTTATTAATGACATCGATGAGGGAATTGAGTGCACCCTCAGCAAGTTTGCTGACGACACCAAGCTGAGTGGTGCAGTTGATACGGTGGAAGGAAGGGATGCCATTCAGAGGGACCTCGACAGGCTGGAGGGCTGGGCTCGGGTGAACCTAATGAGGTTCAACACGGCAAAGTGCAAGGTTTTGCATTTGGGCCGGAAGAACCCCAGGCACCCGTACAGGCTGGGAGGAGTGGTCCTTGAGAGCAGCTCGGCAGAGAAGGACCTGGGGGTCCTGATGGACGAGAGACTGAACATGAGCCAGCAGTGCGCTCTGGCAGCTCGAAAGGCAAATGGGATCCTGGGCTCCATCAGGAGAGGGGTGGTCAGCAGGGACAGGGAGGTGATTGCCCCTCTCTACTCGGCTCTTGTGAGGCCCCATCTTGAGTACTGTGTCCAGGTGTGGAGCCCTCAGTACAAGAAAGACATTGAGATTTTGGAAAGGGTCCAGAGGAGGGCGACTAAGATGATCAGGGGGCTGGAGCACCTCCCCTATCACGACGGGCTGAGGGAGTTGGGCTTGTTCAGCCTGGAGAAGAGAAGGCTGCGGGGTGACCTCATTGCAGCCTATCAATACCTGCGTCCAGTTCTGGGCTCCCCAGTACAAAAAAGACAAGGATCTCTTGGAAAGAGTCCAGCGGAGGGCCACAAAGATGGTGAAGGGCCTGGAGCATCTCTCCTATGAGGAAAGGCTGAGTGAACTGGGTCTGTTCAGCCTTGAGAAAAGAAGACTGAGAGGGGACCTGATCCAGGTCTATAAGTATCTGAGGTGTGGGGGGCAGAATGGCGAGGCCAGACTGTTTTCAGTGGTGAGTGGAGACAGGACAAGGGGAAACGGCCGGAAACTGCAGCATAGGAAGTTCCGCACAAACATATGCAAGAACTTCTTTACAGTGAGGGTGACGGAGCACTGGAACAGGCTGCCCAGGGAGGTGGTGGAGTCTCCTTCTCTGGAGATGTTCAAGACCTGCCTGGATGCCTACCTGTGCGACCTATTGTAGGGAACCTGCTTTGGCAGGGGGTTTGTACTCGATCTCTGGAGGTCCCTTCCAACCCCTACAATTCTGTGATTCTGTGATTCTGTGATTCTGAAGGGAACCTACACCCAGTAGGGGAGTAAACTCTTCAAAAGATCTTTTCGCAGATGACACCAAATTGGCTGGAAGTGTGGATCTGCCTGGGGGTAGCGAGGCCCTACAGAGGGATCTGGACAGGCTGGAGAGCTGGGCTGAAGCCAATAGGATGAGTTTCAACAAGGCCAAATGCCGGGTCCTGCACTTCGGCCACAACAACCCCAGGCGATGCTACAGGCTTGGGGCGGTGTGGCTGGAGGACTGCGTAGAGGAAATGGACCTGAGGGTATTGATTGATGCTTGTCTGAACATGAGCCGACAGTGTGCCCAGGTGGCCAAGAAGGCCAATGGCATCCTGGCTTGCATCAGAAACAGTGTTGCAAGCAGGAGCAGAGAGGTGATTGTTCCCCTGTATTCAGCACTGGTGAGGCTGCACCTCGAGTACTGTGTCCAGTTTTGGGCCCCTCACTGCAAGAAAGATATTGAGGCCCTGGAACGTGTTCAAAGGAGGGCAACAAAGCTGGTGAGGGGTCTGGAACACAGGCCATATGAGGAGAGGCTGAAGGAGCTGGGAATGTTCAGCCTGGAGAAGAGGAGGCTCAGGGGAGACCTCATTGCTCTCTATAACTTCCTGAAGGGAGGTTGTAGTGAGCTGGGGGTCGGCCTCTTCTCTCGTGTCATTAGTGATAGGACCAGGGGGAATGGCTTCAAGCTACGGCAGGGGAGATTCAGGCTGGACATGAGGAAGTATTACTTTTCAGAAAGGGTGGTCAGGCACTGGAACGGACTGCCCAGGGAGGTGGTGGAGTCACCGACCCTGGGGGTGTTCAAGGAAAGACTGGATGTTGTGTTGAGGGACATGGTTTAGTAGGAGCTATTGGGAATAGGTGAACGGTTGGACTGGGTGATCTTTTAGGTCTTTTCCAACCTTGGTGATTCTATGATTCTATGATTCTATGAAAAGGGCTGACAACAGCAGGACTAGGGGAAATGGATCCAAGTTGAAGGAGGGAAGATTTAGGTTCGATGTTAGGGGAAGTTCTTTACAAGGAGAGTGGTTAGGCCCTGGAACGGGCTGCCCAGGGAGGTTGTGGATGCCCCGTCCTTGGACGTGTTCAAGGCCAGGTTGGACGGGGTCCTGGGCAACCTGATCTGAATGTGTATGTTTGGTGGCCCTGCTAGGCAGGGGGGTTGGAACTACATGATCCTTGAGGTCCCTTCCAACCAGGGTGATTCTGTGATTCTGTGATTCTGTGTGATTCTGTCCATGCAGGGGAGGTGCTTAAGCCTTCTTATCATCTTATGCCTCTCCTCTGAATCCACTACAAAAGCTCAATGTCGTTCTTGTGTTGGAGAGCCCAGAACTGGATGCAGTACTGAAGGTGAGGTCTGACAAGAGCAGAATAGAGGGGCAGAATCACCTCCCTTGACCTGCTGGTCATGCTTCTCTTATTGCAATTCAGGATGCAGTTGGCCTGCAATCCATCTGCAGTTAGTTGCAATTCATCTGCAACCAGCTCATGTTGATGATGAGTCTTTCATCAATTGACATGCCACACTTCAGCTGGGAAAATGGTCTCATCCTCAGTCCTGGCATTTTGCATCTGGGCTCATCTCTAGCCAGCCTGGTTTTATCCTCCTTCCATTCAAACCTACTTTAAAGACTTCTCAATGAGCCCTGACTACTCATTATACTCTACTATTAGAAACCTTTTCCCCCTTTGAGGTAGGTGGACCTCCTGCCATTGCCAGGCTGAATAAAACACTCCATGATAAACAAATAAACAAACAAACAAATAAATACATTTTTCAGATGGCACCAGCCTCCTGGCCATGTGTTGATTGGGTGGATTTTCTTATTCCTCTCAGAAATTTTTCCGGTTCCTGAGGAAAACATTGCCTGAGTTCCCACTCCTAAAATTCACGATGCAGAAGTGGAGAAGGTGGAATAGTTCTCATGTTAGATACATATAATTGTACTTCTGTACTTTCCAATAATTAGGTTTACCTTTCAAAAGCTTAATTGTTTTGTAGGTTTAGACTGTTTCAAAGCAGTGATAGACAGTTAAGTTACACAGAGAAACGTGGTAGTTGTTTAGCTTTCTCAAGGAAGTGTTTTCTGTTCAGATATCTGTGTACCTGCTCACCTTCAGGAATCTTTCCTTTGTATCAAAACATTGTGTTTTTTATTGGCTTTGTGTTTACATATTACAATAAAGAGTTCCTTCTTCACACAGCTGTTGGCAAAACAGTGTAATGTAAATTTTTATAGACCAATACCTAAGGCACTGAAACATTCAGTGAGTTTCTTATAGTCACACACATCCTATTTAGAACAATTCAGGATAAATTTACTTCTTTATGAGTTTAATTTCAATCTCTGGACCATATTTCCTCCACCAACATTTTTAATCTCATAAGTCTGTTTCAGTGCACATTGTCCAGTATATCACATATAGCACTTTGTATAAGTGAACCATCATTTCTTATTTTAAAATGATGATTTAATTATAACAATTTAGAAATACTTTTAAAATGTAGGGTAAATAGCAGTTACAGAAGAGATGTGAACTTTAGAACACATTCAGAGGAAGGCCACAAAAAAATGATCCAAGGGTTGGAACACCTTCCTTCAATCACAAACTGAAAGAGTTGGGGCTGTTCAGTATGGGTAACCTGATAGTGGCATTTCAGTATCGAAAGAAAGGCTACAAGAGGGAGGACAAGCTTTCTTCAGGGCCTGTTGTGATAGGACAAGTGGAAATGATTTCAAGCCAAAAGAGCAGAGATTTAAATTGGATACAAGAAAGAAGTTTTTATAGTGAGTGCCATGTGGCACTGGAACAGGTTGCCCAGGGAGATAGTGAATGCCCTGTCTGTGAAGATGTCAGTCTGGATCAGATACTTAGTGACTTGATCTAATTGTAGAACTTCCTGTTCACTACAGGGGAGTAGAACTAGGTGACCTTTTGGGTTCTTTCCAGATCAACAGATTCTACGACTTTTTGAAATCATCTATCAACTACAGCAAGAAAAGATTTCCAATTTTTTTCAGTGGCCTCACATGAATCATGTTGCTATGAAACTATGACTCTGAGCAGAGATGTTACAAAATAATTTCTACCTTATAGTCTGATTTTTAGGTAGTCTTATGTAGAGCTAGGAGTTGCATTCAGTACTTAAGGGTGTCTTACAACTAGGGATTTTTTTTTGATTCTATGAATTTTGTATTTCAACTTTTTCTTCTGTTTATCAAGAAGTCACCCAAATTTTCAGCAGCTGACAAGCCTTTCACATCTAGGAGCATGGCAGATACTTTCTCAATCATCATATCAGTTATTTCACAGATATCTCAAGTGGATATCATTTTTTATGTGATTATCTTATTGTTTTCTCTAAGTGCATTTAGGAAAGAACCAGTAAAATATTGAGTTAAGCAAAACTGTGTGACATACATTTATTGGCTGAAAACATTCTTTAATGTCTTAACCCCAATACTTACCTAGCTACTTATTTTGTTGAGATTTAGGTAAAAGACCACTTATATTTGTGTTTATATTATGTCAACGGTTTAGGGGCTGATTCGGCCCGGTTCTGTGACAAGCGGGGCGGAGGGATCCACAGATCCGCGCCTCCGGAAAAAAAGAAACAGGGGACCCCAAAATAATTAAAAACAGCTGCACCGATCTGAGGAGAAACAAACTAATTTACTAAGTATATTATCGGAATGCAAGATAACACACTATAATACAATATAATCAGAATTGA
>NW_024884560.1:0-20899 GCF_019232065.1 Centrocercus urophasianus
CTGAGAAGCGGACCGACCCGAGTTGTGGCTCGAAGGTAAGGCACGGATACCAGCCTCCGAGGCCGGCGTAGTGCATTCTGCATATACGTACTCTTGGTAAAGTCAAAGGCGCTCCTTTCCGATGTGCGGAGACGATTACGCCACTCCGGGAAAAGCAGCCGGCGTCAGTCGCCCGTTCTCGGCGAGAGAGCAAGACTAGACCGCGGCTGAAGGTTGGAAGCGGCAGCCTTGGAGAACCCGGCTTCTCGGGCAGGGAGTTCAATCTCGGCAGAGCGCTTCTGCGCGTATGCCACTTCCGAGCCGTGAGAGTCTTGCCGTTGCGACGCCGAGGAGGGGCGAATTCAGCATGCCGCTGTCCCAGAGAGCCGGAGCTTTAGATCTGCAGAGCAGGAAGGATCCCTCCAACCCCTTTTTGAACCGTCTCGCGGAGGGCACTACATCTGCCTCTCGGCGAAGTCCAGCTGCCTCTTTGTTGAGGGATCTCCCTTTCACGCTGTTCGACGCGCGAAGTGGAGCAGAAACGGAGCCACGGAGAAGCGGACCGACCCGAGTTGTGGCTCGAAGGTAAGGCACGGATACCAGCCTCCGAGGCCGGCGTAGTGCATTCTGCATATACGTACGCTTGGTAAAGTGAAAGGCGCTCCTTTCTGATGTGCGGAGACGATTACGCCACTCCGGGAAAAGCAGCGGGCATCAGTCGCCCGTTCTCGGCGAGAGAGCAAGACTAGACTGCGGCTGAAGGTTGGAAGCGGCAATTTTGGAGAACCCGGTTTCTCGGGCAGCGAGTGCAACCGCAGTGGAGCGCATTAGAGCGAATGCCGCATTCGAAACGTGAGAGCGAATTTGTGCCGTTGCGACGGGGAGGAGGGGCGAATTCAGCGTACCGCTGTCCCAGTGAGCCGGAGCTTTAGATCTGCAGAGCAGGAAGGATCCCTCCAACCCCTTTCGAACGGGCTCCCGGAGTGCACTACATTGGCCTCTAGGAGCATGTCCAGCTGCCTCTTTAGGGAGGGTTCTCCCTGCCACGCTGTTCGACGCGCGGAGTGGAGCAGAAACGGAGTCACGGAGAAGCGGACGGACCCGTGTTGTGGATCGAAGGTAAGGCACGGTTTAAAACCTCCAAGGCCTGCGTAGTGCATTCTGCATATACGTACGCTTGGTAAAGTGAAAGGCGCTCCTTTCCGATGTGCGGAGACGATTACGCCACTCGGGGAAAAGCAGCCGGCGTCAGTCGCCCGTTCTCGGCGAGCGAGCAAGGCTAGACCGCGGCTGAAGGTTGGAAGCGGCATCCGCGAGGACACGCGTTTTCTCGGGCATCGAGTTCAACCTCAGCCGATCGCTTCTGCGCGAATGCTGCTTCCGAGCCGTGAGAGCCGTGCCGTTGCGACGGGGAGGAGGGGTGAATTCAGCATACCGCTGTCATAGTGACCCAGAGCGTTTGATCCGCAGAGTAGAAAGGCTCCTTCTCCCCCTTTTCGAACGGTCTCCTGGAGAGCACAACATCTGCCCCTCTGCGCAAGTCCTGCTGTCTGTTTAGGGAGGGTTCTTCCTGCAACACTGTTCGACGCGCGGAGTGGAGCGGAAACGGATCCACTGAGAAGCGGACCGACCCGAGTTGTGGCTCGAAGGTAAGGCACGGACACCAGCCTCCGAGGCCGGCGTAGTGCATTCTGCATATACGTACGCTTGGTAAAGTCAAAGGCGCTCCTTTCCGATGTGCGGAGACGAGCCCGCCTACAGGGGGAAAAGCAGCAGGCGTCAGTCACCCGGTCTCGGCGAGAGAGCAAGACTAGATCGCGGCTGAAGGTTGGAAGCGGCAGCCTTGGAGAACCCTGTTTCTCGGGCAGCGAGTGCAACCGCTGCGGAGCGCCTCAGCGCGAATGCTGCTTCCAAGCCGTGAGAGCGAAGTCGTGCCATTGCGACGGCGAGGAGGGACGAATTCAGCGTGCCGCTGTCCCAGTGAGCTGGAGCTTTTGATCCGCAGAGCAGGAAGGATCCCTCCCGCCCTTTTTGAACCGGCTCGCGGAGGGCAGTACATCTGCCTCTCAGCGAAGTCCAGCTGCCTCTTCATTGAGGGTTCTCCCTGCCACTCTGTTCGACGCGCGGAGTGGAGCAGAAACGGAGCCACGGAGAAGCGGACCGACACAGTTGTGGCTCAAAGGTAAGGCACGGACACCACCCTCCGAGACCGCCGTAGTGCATTCTTCATATACGTACGCTTGGTAAAGTGAAAGGCGCTCCTTTCCGTTGTGCGGAGACGAGCCCGCCTATAGGGGGAAAAGCAGCCGTCGTCAGTCGCCCGTTCTCGGCGAGAGAGCAAGACTAGATCGTGGCTGAAGGTTGGAAGCATCATCCGCGAGGAAGCGCGGTTTCTCTGGCAGCGAGGGGGATTTTCCGCTCCCCTCCCTGTCAGTCTGCAGTTTCCCTTCGTGGACCCAGCTTGCAACATCTGCCTCTAGCAGCCCTTACAGCGGTACTTTTTATGCGCTAATCGCTGGGCTGATACGCCAGATGAACTTATGCAAACACCTCCCAAGGCTTTTGTTCAGGCTTTCCCGGGAGCTGCCCATACTTCTAGTGCACAGCTGCAGGCACTGAGCACATCCAGCATCTGCGCCAGCCCCGGCACTGAGCTGTGTAATAGAAGATGAAAAGCTGACAGCCTGTGGGCTGACAGGAGCACACGTTGAGAACGCGCCCGAGCAGCACGTCAGTAAAGTGCAGCCCAGGCTGCCTCGTGCAAAGGGCGCGGGGTGCTGAGAACCGTGCCCTGAAGTGAGCGCGGTGTGCGTGCTGAGCTGAATGGGAAGCGGCGCCCCCTGGTGGGGAGCAGGGAGATGCAGCCACCGAGGCATTCTTAGTGCAATGGATGGCTCCAGCTGGCACGCATGCAGCGCGAGCCTTCAGGCCCTGTGCTGTCAGGCGGGCAGAATATGAAATAGTGGCAGCAGAAAGTTCAGCTCTGCCCAGCAGGGAGAACTGCAATGAGGATACTGGGTTTTTTGGGCTTGGAGAAGAGAAGGGTGGTGGGAAACCTCCTTGTGACTGACCGGTACTTGAAAGAAAAGCATGAACTAGAGGGGGAACAACAGTTGAAGTGTGTGGACAGAGACTGAACTGGGAAAGGGTTATAAAGTGAGACAGGGCAGATTTAGATTAGATATTAGGAGGAAGGTTTGCACTCAGAGGGTGGTGACGCACTGGAAGAGGTTCCCCATAGGGGCTGTGGATACCCGATTGCTGGATGCATTTGAGGCCAGGCTGGATGTGGTTCAGGGGAGCCTGGTCTGGTGGATGGAGACCCTGCACGTAGCAGGGACTTGAACCTGGATCGTCATTGTGGTTATTTTCAACCCAGCCATTCTATGATTCTGTGATTACCTTCAGATCTCTTGATGTCAAGCTGAGAGGGATATCTGTGGAGGTGTGACCTTGAGAGACATCCCTATTAGAGGGGAGATCCCATTGTGCAGCTCATTGCTGTGCAGGAGAGCTCAAGGGGCACTTGGGCTGCTCCCTGTTTAGGGGTAAGATGACTGCCTCCTTGCTATGCATTGTCTTTAGGCACACAGTCCATGTACCCTCAGCTGTTGAACCGGGTGTCAGTTCTTTGTGCCACCCAGTTGGAGTCAGCTTTGTGATTTGTAATCAGCTTTAGGCAGAGTGTTACCAGTGCTGTTGCTGCTTGTGTTCCTGTGCAAGGCCTGCTGTGCCATCCCCCAGGCAGTGCCCTGCAGATGGGCTGTGGAGGGCTGGGCTGGGACAGGGACTGCTGCGTTCCCTCACAGCTCCCCTGCCATTTCTCTTGTCCCTGCAGGCTCCGGTGTAACTTCTGCCTTCCAGCCATGATCAGCTCACCTGCAGGAGAGCAGCAGATGGCCACAGCACATCCATCTCAAGTAGGGGCTGGGGGAAGCAGGCAGGAGAGGCCGAGGGGCGAGGGATGTGAATGCAGGGGGAGAGGGAGGTGGCCTCAGCCAGCGTGTGTGTGCTGGGGCCAGAGAAGCGGCTGGGACGGGAGTTTGTGTCCTGTTTGAGCTGCTTCCCTGGGCCTTGGCTGTTCCCAGCAAGGAGCCTCTTTGCTTGCAGGAGCCCGTGAGCTTTGCGGAGGTGGCCGTGTCTTTCAGCAGGGAGGAGTGGGTGCTGCTGGACCCTGCGCAGCGAGGGTAGAAATAATTGCCATGCAGTTATTTATTGATAACAGCAACAGCTGTTACACAAAGGAAATACTGGAAAGCATGAGTTTCAGAAGGGATTAGTATGCACTGCAGACTCATAAACGCCCCAGAGTCAGTGCTGGCAAGCAGGCATCAGCCAGGAGGGAGAAAACCAGCCCTTGTGTTGGTGCACTGCATGGTGCTACCAGCTCCAGCTAACAGATGACTCCTGCTTACTCCTTTACAATGCAGGATTTTGCATTCAGTTGCCATAGACATTTTGATGCCTTGGTCATTGATACGTTGTCAGAAAATAAACAAACTGTTCTCAATTTAATTTTACAGAAAATATCCCTTTGGAGTTTTCCGAGTTGTAAAAGCATTCTTTACTCCAAAGGAAGCTGTGGTCCCAGTGTCATTCAGGCCCAAAGTGTGGTTTCTCCTTGGGGAGGGACACAGAGTAGAGCTGTTAAACAGGCACTGTGCCAGAATGATGGAAATATTCTCATCTGCCCTGTTTCTCTCATTGAAGCTTCACCTACATCCCCCAAACCCATGGTGATCTCCCTGCTTGAAGGAGGAGAAGAGCCCTGGATCCCAGATGTGCATAGCCCTGAGGCTGTGCCAGGAGACCTCAGCCCAGGTGAGGTGGTGGAGGCAAGGAGGAGGTTGGGTCTGGAAGAGCCATCTCTGTCTGTGTTTTATTTTGGGCACTGTGTGCTATTTCTGGATTTCCTCTTTCATCCAGCAGGAACTGGGATTGCAGATATGCTGGAGGACCTGCAGGAAAGTGGTGTGGCCGCAAGGCGGTGGGGTGGTGTCTGTGTGGAAGAAATCAGAAGGGATGTCCAAGGAGGCCTGGAGCAAGGTCAGGGTGAGCAGATCATGGAGCCACTGGGAAAGGGTCTGGGAAAGACAGGGAGGAGCCCATTGGACTTCAACGTAGGTCAAAGAGTGCCTGAAGAACCAAGGAACAAGAATGTGAGCCAGCAGAAAAAGCAGAATCCATGCACTGAGTGTGGAAATAGCTTTGAAAAAGATTCCAGCATCATAAACCACCAGTGCATACACTCAGCAAAGGGCCCATACACGTGCTGTGATTGTGGGAAGAGCTTCAGATGGAGTTCCCACCTCACCTACCACCTGCGCACATACACGGGAGAGAGACCCTTTAAGTGCTCTGAGTGTGGGAAGAGCTTCAAAAGTCGTTGTGATTTGAAAAAGCACATAGAGAAGAGAGCTTTCAAAAGCCCTGAGTGTGAGAAGAGTTTCAAAACCAGTTGCCACCTCAACCAGCACCGACACGTCCACACGGAGGAGAAACTCTACAAGTGCTGTGACTGTGGGAAGCTTCAGAAGCAGTTCTGAATTGAAGAGTCACCAGTGCCTCTACACAGGAGAGAAACCATTTCAGTGTCCTGACTGTGGGAAAAGATTCAGGAGGAGTCCTGAATTGAACCTGCACCAGTGCGTCCACATGGGGCAGAGACCCTACAAGTGCTCTGAGTGTGGGAAGAGCTTCAGAAGGAGTTTCGTATTGGAACGCCATCAGCGCATCCACAGAGGGGAGAGAGCTTTTCAGTGCCCTGAGTGAGAGAAGATCTTTAAAGGCACATCTGATCTCAATGCCCACCAGCGCATCCACAGCACACACAAGCTGAAGAAGCATCCCAAGGTACGGCCAACCTTCAAAAGCAAATCCCTTGAGTAGAGGAAGAGCTCTGCAGCCAAACTCAATGCTCTTTCTCTTTCTTTGCAAGTCAATTATGCATATTGCTCTCCTTCAGCTGCAGTTGCTGTGTTGAGTGGCCAAACAAAGGAGAATCCAGAGTGGGATGTGTCACAGCCACTGGAAACCCTCTGCCAGGTGGCCCGTTTCTGCCAGGGCTGTGTGCAAGGAGAGTCACCTCTGAACTCCCCCACAGAAACTCCTGTGCTGCGGGGCAGCAGGTGAGGACCCAAAGGAAACCTCAGCTGGGCTGATATGTCACCAGGAAGGAAGAAATCCTGTCTGCAGGCAGTGTGGGAAGAGCTTCATCTGGAGCTCAACCCTCAGTCGTCCCCAAAGAACCAACCAGAGGAGAGTCCCAGTGAGTGCCTTGACTGCAGGAAGAGGTCTGTCCACAGCTGGGAGCTCATCACACACCAGAGGATCCACGTGAGGAAACTTACTACAGTGCAGGCTGCAAGAAGAGCTTTGGCAAACAGCTCGAACCTGCTGAGGTACCAGAGTGTCTGCACTTGGGTGAAGTCCAATCCGTGCCTGCAGCAGTGAGTTCATGTGTCAGGAAGCCTTAGAAATGCCTCGAGTGTGAGAAGGGCTTTGTGCAGAGTGCAGAGCTCCTCACTCACAGGAGATGGCACTGGTGGAAGAAGTGCTACAAATGTCCCTTGTGTGGGAAGACCTTTTACCTGTGGATCCACTCAGTGCAGAGACCATGGAAATGCCTGCACTGCAGGAAGAGCTTCATCCAGAGCTCAGTAGTCATTGAACTTTGCCCCATGCAAGTGATTAAGAGGCCCTGCAAGTGTCCCTGGTGCAGGAAGTTTCTCTCAGGGCTGGCACCTCATTTCTCATGGGAAAACCCCCAACAGAGAGACCTTGAGGATGCTGGTGAGCCCAAGGATGAGGGAGACCCCAATTCATCTCCCCACACAGGAGGAGTTTGCAAAGGAGATGGCATCACTGGCACCCTCTGCAGAAGGGACTTAACCAGGGAGCTTCAGATGGCCTTTCCTTGCTACCCAAAGCAGTTCTCTCACCATGCCCCCTTTCCTCTTCTGCTCTGCCTGCCAGCAGCTTTTTGGTGCTGTTTCCTAAGGAGAAGCAGCTGTGCAGGGATGTTCTGTGTGTCTGTGTGCATGTGTTGCTCTCAGTAATTTGTGAGTGCTCTGATGAACCTGAGGGAAGGGTCAGGAGAGCTGTAACGTGGATCTTGGAGGTTTTCTGAGAATCATCTGTAGTGGAATGGGAGGGGGATGAATGAAGTAGCTGAGTTGTTCTGAAGTTTTCTTCACTGTGGTCTTGTTTTTTGTTCTTAAAATAAATGTCAGCATGTGGAATGAGGAGAGGGAAAGGTGCAAGCAGGGTTTGGTTTGGGTGCCTCTTCCAGCCCAGTGCTTGCTTTTGGGAAGGCATTTCTTTCACACAACCCTATCATCCTTCCTAACCCAATGTGTTGCACATTGTTTCTACTGCTCTTGTTGAATGCTTTAATCAGCTGGTCAGAGCTGCTGTGTGACACCAAGCCTTGTTTGTCTCCAATAAAACTACAAAACTCTGGCATTGTTCTTCCTAAATGCACCATCCCAAGTTTCAGGAGATGGCAGGAACAGAAAGCAATGCAAACCCTCAGGGTGCACCAGCAGCTCATCCCCACAGCACAGAGATATCAGAGTGCTCTCCATTGCATCCCTTTAGAGCTTGAAGGTTTTTGCTTTGACCTTGGCAAGGTGTGTCTGAGACTTCCTGCAGCAGGGCCTTGATATTTCTGGGCTCAGCTAAAGCTGCTGTGCTTGGAATGTGGTTTGAGGAAGTGAAGGTCGATTTTGGTGAACCAGTGATGCTAGTTTTCCATTTTTTTTCCCCTGAAGAGTCATTGTAACCATGGATTTTCCCCTTTGTTTTGCCAGACATCATGTTTAGTTGCACTGAGAGATAGAAAGCTCAGGTTTTTTTCATCTTCCTCTGATCTTCCCATCTTTTTCTCTGCTCTGTGGAAAATCCTTCTGTTGAGGACATGACATGACAACCTGCAGAGTTGTGACTGCAGTGCCCCAACTGCAGGAACAGGAGCATTTCAGATGCGACATTGGTTTGTACTCCTTTTGGTGGTGGAATGGTGGGCACGGAGGAGGGGGACTTCCATTCTCGGTGTGGATGTTCACTTGGGAGGCTTTGTCTTGATGAATTCTACCATTAGTTGCATCCACCCCACAGAAAGCTCTGCCCTCTGTGTCATAGATCACCTCTTGCACTCATGGAATCGACACAGGCACAGGCAGAGCTCGCAAGGGAACAACCAGACCCCCAGGTACCCATGTGTAAGGCTATGTGTTAGGTGTTATTGGTTTTTCACACTGGCATCCAAAGCTGGAGGCCCTGTGTGCTGCAGCATCATCAGCATGAGTGAGAGGTGGTGGGAACGGTCCTGTGACGGGTGTGCTGTGTGTGATGGATGGCTCTGGACTCTGCAGGCTGGAGATGCAGGCAGGTGAGATGGGATGGGGCTGCTGTGTGTACTGGCAGGCAGGATGGAAAGGAGCTTAGAGTTAGTAATGACATGGTTGAAAGCCTCTGGGTATGGATAAGGAACAAGGAAGTGGATGTCACTGTGGGAGTCTACTATAAGCCACCCAGCCTGGACGATGGTACCAATTAATTATTCTTAATTCTTTAAAGGAGTATCTCAAAAACAGCCTCTCTTGAACTAAGGAGTCACTGGATTCCCAGAAATTTAGGGGTGAGCCAGTTAGCTCTGTGGTTTTCATGGCCAACTGATTGTATGTGACTGAAGTCACCTGGGAGATGCTCAGACGTCTCACAGCAGTGGAGAACTTTGGCTTCCTTAGGGGACTCAGTAGCAATCAGTGGGCAAAATGCAGTGTGAGGGTGATCATTTTACTTCTCAAATCTTCCTGCTGCTGATGTTACCTGCAGTCACCATTCTCGCATTCTTTGAGGGAGGAAATGTAAAACTGCAAGAGAAGGAATTCAATGAGAGTTTGATGTCCCTTACCCTCCATCAAATGTAGCAGTAGCAAGAGGAAAAGGCTGACTGTTACAAACTCATTGTAGTGCTTCAGCAACTGAGGATAATGCCCAACAGCATTAAAGTCATATCTGGTGTGATGGTCAGACTACCATCTATTGATGCTGTGCTCACGATCTTTTACTACAGTGTGTAACACACCCACAGCAGTGGTGTTAAACAAAAAAAAAAAAAAAAAAAAAAAAAAAAAAAGGCGTGAATTTAAGCTTCTCTTTAATGGAGTAAGCTCTCCACAATCCCCTACCAAGGCCATTCTCTGTTTTCTTTAACAGCACCACATGGGATTTCAAGTGGAAATACTGCCATCACAGCCTCTCATGACGTCACTGCTGTTGTCACAGTCTGAGATCTTTAGCTCCGCGTGCCAGGATCCGATTCGCTCAGAGCGACACGAGATTTTTGTTTCATTGCTGCACAGAGACAAGAGCTGAGTGGTTCGTGCACAAGGCGAAGGCGCCTTCTTTGTGCTGCGGGATTTCTTTGGTGGACCAGTGCATGGGAACTGCTGAATCACGGCCTGAACCTCTGATTGATCGCCTGAGGCGAGCACTGAGTCAGCCATGGGAGAACGGTGAAGGTGATTCTCCTGTGCTGCAGGAAGCCTGGCTGCACCTCTCCCAGACCCACTGCAGAGCTGGCTGCCAGTGGGGAAGGATTTCTTCTGGAGATCCCTCTTCTGGAGTTTTGTAGCAAGTTCAGGACATGGGTAAGCTTTCTTTCTATTTTCTTTTTATTCTCTTTCTCTTATTGTAATCTGCTTTGCCAAACTCTCTTGTTTATTTCGTAATTATAACCTCTCTGTATTCATTGACTATACACTTGGCTGTTCAGTCAGGCCAAGTATACTAAAATTTACATAATGTTCTTTCTATGGAATTTTTACAAATAGATCAGGAGGGTGAATGCTACCACCCTAGATAAAATGATTCCAGGGCAGATCCCAGGATTTGTGGGGTCTCCCTATTATGAACTAGCAGTTATTATTGAAAAATGGGGTCCTGTACGTGTTATGGGAAGTATCTCCCATGTTGCATGGCAGATTACTTTCAGGGTCTTAGCAAAGATATACTGTTCATGAAAGAAAGATAATTGGCTGCCTCCATAGTGGCTTGGACACAGTTAAGTGCTTTAAATCATGCTGAAAAGGGGAATAATACTTTAGTGAATGAAAACCAACTTTTGAAAGACTGTATCGAAAAAACAGAACAAGAACTTAGCATATTAACAGGGAAGAAACCAATTCTGTTTCTTGCAATTGGTCAAGTTTGTAACATTTTAATAGACAATGACCAGACTCCTGAATCAACAGACTTCATTGATCAGGAAAATAGAAATTCTAAATTAGATCTTGAATCTCTGATTTTGACAAATCCAATAGAAGTCTGTCCTGTCATTACTCAAAAAGCAAAAAAAGTACAGGACAGACCGGCAGGGGTGCTGCCTGATCAGTAGCCCCCTGCCCAGACTCATTTACGTGTAACAGCCCGGCCATACACGGCAACAGAATTGATGGACTTAGTGCAGCGATTTCGGCAGAAGCCTAGAGAAAGTGTGCCAGCTTGGTTATTGAGACTGTGGGATTCTGGGACAGAAAGTGTCTTGGTGAATGGCGCAGAAATAGCCAAGTTGGCCACCATGACTGTCCATCCTGCTCTCAGGCAGAGGTTGTACGTGGGTAATCAATATCGTGATGAAAACCATTCTATACTAGAATGGTTAATGGCGGCCTGCCGTATGGTATGGCTGAATAAATCTGATGTACTTCTACATACAGGCATGTGGTCCTCCATGGAGGACCTTCAAAATTATATCTGTGAGCAAGGCGTAAGGGAAGCAATTTATGAAGATACATTTGATAGCCCTGATATAGTCAAATTCTCAGCAGGAATGAAAGACTTAATTCTACAGCAAGCTCCCTCTCCTTTGTATGGTACTTTGGTCTCTATGTTAAATCCCCTGGTGGCCTCAGAAACAGCAGTCCACAGCTCCACCTCTCCTAGACCCATTTAAGAGCTGACTACTAGTGGGAAAGGATCTCTTCTGGAAATGCCTTCTCTGGAGTTTTGCAGCAAGTCCAGGACACAGGTAAGCCTTCTATCTATTCTCTTTTTGTTATTATAATCTAGTTTGCCAAACTCTCTTGTTTATTTCATAATTGTAACATCTCTATATTCATTGACTATACAACCAGTAATACAGGATCGCCTCACCTCCAAGTGTACTGACAGCATTTACCCACATGAATGGTTACCTAATCTTGTGTGGAAGAACTAAGGCAAGAAGTGGGAGTGAAGCCCTGGACTTTCAGACAGCCAATTCGAACAATTTCTGGGACCTAGTTGGACGTATCTCATGGGTTGGAATGCTTGAAGGTAAGGAGGCCCTTGAGAGCTGGGCAACATTTAAACAGCACTTCTTCCAAGCTCAGCATTGGTGCATCCCTAAGAGTAGGAAATCGGGGAATGGATGCAGGAGGCCTGCATGGATGAGCAAGGAGCTCATGGATAAGATCAAAGGGAAGAAGAAGGCTTAGGAAAAGTGGAAAAAGGACCTGTCCCCTTAGGAGGAGTATAGGAGTGTTGTCAGAGGCTGCAGAGAAGCAAGGAAGAAGGCTAAAGCTCACGCTGAGCTGAAGCTTTTGAAGGAGAAAAAGGATAATAAGCAGGGTGATCTTCCTACTCATTTTAATTTCTCTTCTCTTTTCCTCATTTTCTCTGAAAGCTGTTAAATAACTCAAGGATTATGTGACTTTCTTATAAACCATACAGCTTAGACAGATACAATTGTGAGAGAGTCAACATGTAAAGGATAACAATTTTGTAGAAATCTCCTAATGAACTCTAAGAGGAACATGGCTGGAAAAGGACGTTAGAAGTTTTTATTTTCTGTACAAGCTGACAACCCTCACATCCAATGGTAGTGCTATGGTGCCAGAGACACCCAGCAGGACTCTGTGATCAGTCCGTGCTGTTGTGTCACAAGGAACAACTAGTGAGATTGCAGAACCATCAAAGTAGGGCAATGCCAGGGTGAGTGCCAGTGCAGGAGTTGAGGTGAGTGTCTGCAGCCTGCAGGGAAAAGGAGGTAAGTGTAGGAGTGCATGGAACAGCCTCTGGTGGAGATGGCCAACAGCAACCATTTGCTTGGAAAGGAATGGTATCAGCTTAGAAAGCAAATGGGATCCTGGGCTCCATCAGAAGAGGGGCGGCCAGCAGGAACAGGGAGGTGATTGTGCCCCTCTACTCTGCTATTGTGAGGCCCCATCTGGAGTACTGTGCCCAGGTCCGGAGACCCCAGTACAAGAAAGACAGAGAGCTGTTGGAGAGGGTCCAGAGGAGCCACAGAGATGATCAGGGGGCTGCAGCACCTTCCCCACGAAGACAGGCTGAGGGAGCTGGGCTTGTGCAGCCTGGAGAAGAGAAGGCTGCGGGGTGACCTCATTGCAGCCTGCCAGGGCCTAAAGGGAGCCTACAAATAGGAGGAGAGCCAATTCTTTGAAAGGGTAGACAACAGTAGGACAAGGGGAAATGGTTTTAAGTTGAGGGAGGGAAGATTTAGGTTGGTTGTCAGGGAGAAGTTCTTTACTCTGAGAGTGGCGAGGTGCTGAAACAGCTGCCTAGAGAGATTGTAGATGCCCCATCCCGGGAGGTGTTCAAGGTCAGATTGGATGGGGACCTAGGCAAACTGGTCTGGTATTAAATAGGGAGGTTGGTGGCCCTGCACATGGCAGGGGGATTGAAGATTCATGGTCATGATGATTTGAGGTCCCTTCCAAGCCTGGCCATGTGATTCTGTGATTCTGTGATTCTGGAAGTGTCCTTCCCCACTCTGAGAGATTTCAGGGTCTCCCCATTAGCGTTGGGATGAGCAGCTGACCCTCTGACCATGCACTGCTCTTCTCTTTTGTTTCCAGTACAAGTACTTGTATCATGGAGTGACCCTTTCCTTCCCTTCCCCCTTTTTTTTTTTTTTTTTTTTTTACTGTTCTACTTGTATGAGCCATGGGATGAGATGTTCTCACCACACACTTTCTGCTTTTTCTTCTGCAGGTTTAAGTGCTGAAAATCTGAGTAAGTCTCTCTCGCTACAGTGAAGGAATTTGGGGTATTCCCGTGGGATCAGCCATGGGATGATCATCTGATCCTTCTCATCATGCGTTTCTTGTTCATTTATTTCCCAGTGGAAAAAAAAATATAGAAATAAGTGAGTCCTCTGTCCCCCCCCCCGAAACAAACAAACAAACAAACAAAAAAGAATTAAAAAAGGGTTCTGTCTTTGTGAGCTCTGGGATGAGACATTCCTCTCATCATGCATTGCTTTTCACCTTTTTTCCCCCCAATGAAACAAATAGATGAATCGGTTGAGTCTTGTTCCCAGAACCCAAGCAATTTGAGGCTTCTCACAGAATGACCACCTGCCTCATCTCATTATGCTTTGCTTTTTTCTTTTTTTTTTTTTTTCCAGAGGAAGGAACTGAAGTATCGAGTGAGTCTTCCACAAATCAAATATGGGGTTTCCCATGGGATGATAAACTGTCCCACCTCAGCATCCGTTGCTTTTTCTTTCTTTTCCAGGAAAACCATGTGAAGAATTGGACTGAGAGATGAATTGCACCTCACAATAACCACTGGAGTTAAGCTTCACAGACTGCTGATTGCACAGCATACCACAACTACAAAACTCAAAGCGACAGCCCTTTGTGTCCCGTTGCAGTGCTGTGAGAACAGCTTTGCACTTCAGAGCTGACTCCCTGCGCCCCACTGCAGGGGAGGACTCTCCTTCGACATGATCCCCATCATTCACATTGAATGCCCAAAGAAACAACAGTCCAAAAGGTTTCTCCTGGTGGTTCAGCCACTTATGTTTCTCTTCCCACTGTGCTGATGGTAACCATTAACCCAAGAGCTTATCAAGAAGGTTATGGCTTGAGTGGGTGCTGCTGAACATGTTTGGAGCCTGTCACAGGATTATTACTAGATATAAGTCTGTGATGGGGGGGGGGGGGCATTTGCTCCACTGAGCTGGGCCAAAGGGAGAGGGTCCTCCAGAGCTCCACCCCACTTCCTCTTCCCACCAGATCCGTGGAGGATGCTGCCCCTCCCCTCCCGTCAGAACACTTAAAATGCCCATAAAAGGCAGTAAACAGAACCATGACATTAACTCAGTAACTCCCACTGGTCCACATGGTGTTCTGATGTGGAATACTGACCACAAAAAATTACCAAACCACACCAACCACAAAAAAACCACATTGCATTCCTTTGACACTTCCTTGAAGCACCCGTCTTTGCCAGAGGACTTTGAGAGTTTGTGCTTATAAAGTAAAATCATAACATATAGCAAATGAATTGATGCAGAGAACTGTAGATGATGGTTTTTCCATCCTGTGCATCCACATATCTGACTTTGTGTGCAGAATGTGAAAGGCAGAGGCTGGGAGCTCATTTGCATAACAGAAGCATAAATTATTGTCCGCTTAAGCAGATACTAACATGGGATCACAGAATCACAAGGTTGGAAAGGATCTACAAGGCCATCCAGTCCAACTGTCCTCCAGTCACCATTACTACCACTAAGCAACTGAACCATATCTTGCAGCACCTCATTTCAGCACCTTGAATGCCAGCAGGGATGGTCAACCCCACCCCTCCTTGGGCCATTCCAGTGCCTGAACACTCTTTGAGTGAAAAACTTTTTCCTTATATCTAATCTAAATCTCCCCTGGAGCAACTTGTGGCCATTTTCTCGGGTTCTATTTATTGCCTAAGAGAAGCAGCCAACCCCCTCCTCATCACAACCTCCCCTACAGGGTGCCATGTGGTCTCCCCTGAGCCTCCTCTTCTCCACATGACCCATCGCAGCTCCCTCAGCTGCTCCTCATAAGACCCCATTGTGCTCCAGACTGGGGGTGTTGTGGCCGAAGTGCAGCACCTGACACTTGGTCTTATTGAACTTCATGCCAAGGATTTCTTGTTTTCTTTTACAGCAGTGGCCAATCTGAGTTACAGCTGGGCTTTTGCCTTTCTAACTTCTTCCCTGCATATCTCAGGAACTTTGTAGCCTTTCCAAGTAGCCATCCCTTCTTCCAGAGGATGTAGGCTCTCTTTTTCTCCCAGAATCTAAACAAGAGTTCCTGGATCATCCAAACTGGTTTTCTTCCTCTCCACTTTGCCTTACGACACTCAGGAATAGGCTTTAAGATTTCCATCTTGAAGTGCATCCAGGCTTCCTGGACCCCTTTACCCTTCAGGAGTGACTCCCAAGGGACCCCTGCAACAAGCGTCCTGAAGAGGTCAAAGTCTACCCACTGAAGTTCAAGGTAACAGTTTTGTAATCACCCTTCTGACATCTCCATGAATAGAGAACTCTGCAATTTCATGGTCGCTCTGTCCAAGACAGTTCCAAACATTCACATCTCAAACCAATCAGTATCTGCTAGAGAAGTTCAGGTCTAGCAGGGGACCACCCCTGTTAGGCTCTCCATCCTAAAAGATTGAGTTGGATGGGACCTCAATGTGGCACCTGGTTTGAAGAGACCATTGGAGATGACCCTAACCCTAAACCTAACCCTAAATCTATCCTAACCCTAAGCCTAAACCTAACCCTAACACCTCCAGGGACGGTGACTGCACTGTTCCATGGGTGGGAGACTCATCTGCATTGCAAAGGGGCTTTGATTTTCTTTCATTTTCCAACCAACTTTTCTTTACCCACAAATGCGACGCCCGGATGGGAATCATGGAAGGCAAAATAAAAAATAATTTTAAGTATTAACAAACAATTGCAAACAGACAAACAGCTGATGACTGTTATTAAGACCCACGGGAATCAGAGTTATCAGCGCAGCTGCATGCCATAATTATAAACCATCACCTTTGGAACCAAACAAACACTGCAGTCTCAGCGGTCCCTTAAAGAGATAAAGAATGCCAGGAGAGCACAATGAGAGGAAATCTCCATCCTCTGCCACACAGTGATCCACCCCTATCAGTAGGGCAGTGCCGGCCTTGGGCTGACCCACACACAGAGGGAGATGTGGCTGTGAGTGGGTCCAGAGCTCAGCAGTGATCTCCTCGATGCACAGCACTGCTGAATGCATGAACGTGTGGGGGAGAGAGAAGGCTTCAGAGCAGGATGATGGACTGCCAACAAAGGTCCTGAAAGGGAGGTATGTATTGAAGCTGATGGTGTGTGTCTGCATGGGGTGGGCTTCAGAAATAAAGTGAGCTCAGTGAGGAAGGAAAGCGCCTCAGGCTGTGCTGCTCTCACAGCGCAAGAGAGCAATGTGGATGGATCACTTTGAGGTCTGTTTCAACCCACACCTTTCTATTCTACAATTCTGTAACCTGTCAGGGCCCTTCCAACCCAACCCAACCCAACCCAACTGTTCCAAGGCTCTATGATCTTCAAGAACCCTTCCAACCCAACAATTCCATGGTTCTGTGATTTGTAAGGACTTTTCCAGCCCAACCCAGCCATTCCATGTCTCTATGATCTTTGAGGAAACTTGCATCCCAACCATTCTGTGATTCTGTGATTTTTGAGGACACTTCCAACCCAACCATTCCATGATTCTGTGATCTTCAAAGACTTTTTCAGCCCAACCCAATCATTCTATGGCTCTATGGTCTGTAAGGACTCTTCCAACTCAACCCAACCAACCCAACAGTTCCATGGCTCTGTGATCTGTAAGGACCCTTCAACACAACCATTCAGTGGTTCTATGATCTGTAAGATTCCTTCCAACTCAACCATTCTGTGGTTACGTAATCTTCAAGGACCTTTCCAACCCTATCATTTCATGGTTCTGTGATCTGTAAGGACCCTCATCAAAGCCCAACTGCAGCCCAAACATACTGCCCTAACTCCAATGCCATGGGGGTACTGTGGGGTTCTCTGAGGGTCTCCATGATTCTGTGGGGTAATCAATTCCAGGGAATCAACTCAGAGATCCATTTAGTGCAATGTATCCTCTTAAAGACAAAGACAGAGTTGGGCATCAGTGGGACATTCAGAGCAGAGCCGAATTGTACAAATACGGCATTCGCTGTCACCTAATTACCTTAATTATTGCATTATTAATTACAGGAGGTGATAGGCTGAAGTTTGGACTCAGTGGTTGGGCTCAGTGCTCCATCCCCATCTTCATTATTCCGTGATTAATTAAAGGAGGTGGTGGGCTGAAGGTTGAAATCAATGGTCTCAGTGCTCCTTCCTCACCTTAATTATCCTGTGATTAATTACAAGAGGTGATGGGCTGAAGGTTGGACTCAATAGTCTCAGTGTTTTTTTCCCACCTTATTTATTTTGTAATTAAAGGAGGTGATGGGCTGAAGGTTGGACTCAGTGTTATCAGTGCTTCTTCACCACCTTAATTATCCTACGATTAATTAAAGACTGATTAATTTCAAGGCACAATGTGAGGTTTATAAGGAGCACTTTGCTCTCTCAGCCGGGCACATTGCCGATATTGATGGATTAATTTGGTAGAGATATTTTGACATTTTTTGGATCAATTTGGGACAATTTGGGGACAATTCTGGGATAACTTGAGAAAATTCTGGGATATTAGAGGACATTTTGGGTCAATTTAGGGACAATTTGAGACAATTTGAGGACATTTTTTTTGTAAATTGGGACAATGTGGGGACATCTTCGACTAACTTGGGGAAAGTTTTGGGGTAATTTGGGTCAACTTGGGACAATGTTGAGGTAATTTGTGACAACCTGGGGACATCAGAGGGCATTTGGGAACAATTTGGGAACAATTTTAGGATAATGGGACAATTTTGGAACATTAGAGGATATTTGGGCAATTTGGGCCGATTTGGGGACATTAGAGGACATTTTGGGTTAACTTGGGAAAAATATGGGGTGATTTGGAACAATCTGGGGACTTCAGAGGGCATTTTGGGTCAATTTGTATCAATTTGGGGAAAAATCAGGTCGATCTGGGGGCATTTTGGGTAATTTGGAACAATTAGTAGACATTTTGGGTCAATTTGGGATATTTTGGGGATAATTTGTGAACATTTGGGGACATTAGAAGACATTGGGTAATTTGGGACAACTCTGGCTTTATTTGTGAAAATTTGGGGACATCAGAGGACATTTTGGGTCGATTTGTGACAATTTGGGGAAAAACTGGGTCGATCTGGGGACTTTTTGGGGGGTAATTTAGAACAATTTCGGTACATAAGTGAACATTTTGGGTCAATTTGGGTCAATTTGGGAACAATTTTGGGGATAATTTGTGATAATTTGGGGACATCAGAGGATATTTTGGGTCAATTTGGTGAAAATTTGGGGGTAATGGGACAATTTTGGGACATTAGAGGATATTTTGGATCACTTTGGGGAAACGGGACAATCTGGAAACATTAGAAGACATTTTGGGTCAATTTGAACACTATCAAGGTTAATTTGGGACAATTTGAGGACAGTTTTGGGGTAACTTGGGTCGATTTGGGGACCTTAGAAGACATTTTGGGTCAATTTGTATCAATTTGGGAAAATTTGGGTCAACTTGGGTAGAGTTTCAGGAGTAATTTGGGAACTTAGAGGACATTTGAAAACATTTAAGGACAATTTTGGAGTAATATGGGTCAATTTAGATATTAGAGGTCATTAGAGGACATTAGAGGTCAAGTTGGATACAATTTGGGTACAATTTGGGGATCAATTTGGGACAATTATGGAACATTAGAGGACATTTGGGACAATTTGGGGTCAATTTCGGGACAATTTTGGGTAATTTGGGACAATTTTGGGACATTAGAGGATATTTGGGGTCAATTTGGGGCAACTTCGGGATATTAGAGGACATTTTGAACCATTGAAACCATTTCCTCCGGTCCTATCACTAATGACACAAGAGGCCGACCCCCAGCTCACTACAACCTCCCTTCAGGAAGTTATAAAGGGCAATGAGGTCTCCCCTGAGCCTCCTCTTCTCCAGGCTGAACATTCCCAGCTCCTTCAGCCTCTCCTCATGTGGCCTGTTGTCGCAGTTCAGCAACCAGAGGCCTCTGTCATAGGAAAGTCCTTTATTATTCTTCTTCTCCTACACCTACTATATTCTACTGTATTCTACTATATTCTACTGTAATCACACAACACAGCAGCACACACATATATACATATATATGATTACATACATCTTGGCTACAAGTCTCAACAGTTTCAAGGCTTCCCTAAGCAACCATATCTAATCTTACATCTTGTTTCTACGTCCAGTGTTGCTTCTTGATCAGAGCGTACAGCTCCCTATTGTAAAAGATCACCACCCGTGACCGCCAGCTCAGCACAGCAGAAGCAACAAACACAAACTAAGCAGACCTTGCTGTTGCCGTTTAGGCCTGTGAAGCCCATGGCCTCATGGAAGTTAGGCTAACTGTGGATCCCCATGGGGATGGACCCCCAGCAAGCTCCACATAGTCCCCTTCAGCCTGTGTTCCAGACTGTCATGGTTTTGTGATTTTTGGCTTTCGGTATTCCACATCATAACATCATGTGGGGCACTGGGACTTTAACTGTCAATGCTCAAGTCCTGGGTACCTGCCCAGAAGAGAAGAACTGCATTCCCCAGGGGACTTTGTGGTCAGGCAGAGGAGATTGAATTCCTGGCAAGGTCCCCTGATGCTCTTTCTCACCTGCCCTTCGTCGTGGGCACTGCAAGGAAAGGCCATCTGAAGCTCCTGGGTTAAGTCCCTTCTGCAGAGGGTGCCAGTGGTGCCATCTCCTTTGCAAACTCCTCCTGTGTGGGGAGATGAATTGGGGTCTCCCTCATCCTTGGGCTCACCAGCATCCTCAAGGTCTCTCTGTTGGGGGTTTTCCCATGAGAAATGAGGTACCAGCCCTGAGAGAAACTTCCTGCACCAGAGATAATTGCAGGGCCACTTTATCACATCGACTGGGCAATGTTTTATGAAGCTCAAGCTCTGGATGAAGCTCTTCCTGCAGTGCAGGCATTTCCATGGTCTCTGCACTGAGTGGATCCCCTGGCAAAAGCTCTTCCCACACATGAGACATTTGTAGCACTTCTTCCACGAGTGCCATCTCCTGTGAGTGAGGAGCTCTGCACTCTGCACAAAGCCCTTCTCACACTCTGCCCCACCTGGCAGAGGGTTTCCAGTGGCTGTGACACATCCCACTGTGCATTCCCCTTTGTTTGGCCACTCAACACAGCAACTGCAGCTGAAAAAGAGCAATATGCGTAATTCTCATGCAACAAAGGAGAAAGAGGATTTAAAGCAGAGCTCTTCCTCTACTCAAGGGATTTCATCACCACACAAAGCCACAGGTGATGACCAGGCTGGGGCTCTGGCAGAATCTCTTCCAACATTCGGGGCTCTGCAGGCTCTGTATCTTGTGTGGCTGTGCTGGTAGGTAACGAGGCTGGAGCTGCTTCTGAAGGTTCCCAGAGTCTTGAGATGCTTCTACAGCCTGTGCGAACTGTGGATGTGCTTCTGAGTGTTGAGACTAGATCTGTGTTTAAAGCTCTTTTCACACTCACGACACTTAAAAGGTCTCTCCCCTGTGTGGATGCAGTGGTGCAGCTTCAATTCAGAACTGCTTTTGAAGCTTTTTGCACACTCAGGACACGTAAAGGGTCTCTCCCCTGTGTTGATGCACTGGTGATAGATGAAGCAGAAACGGCTTTTTATGGACTTCCCACATTCAAAGCACTTGTAGGGACTCTCCCCCGTGAGGAATCGCTCGTGGCTCTTCAATTCAGAACTGCTTTTGAACCTCTTCCCATCAGAGCACTCGTATGGACTCATTGCTGAGCGCATGCACTGGTGATTAATGATGCTGGAATCTATTTTTATGTTTTCCCACACTGAGGGCATGAATTCCGCTTTTTCTGCTGGCACACATCCTTGCTCCTGGGTTCTTCATGCTCCTTCATGTTGAAGTCCAATGGGCTCCTTCCTGTCTTTCCCAGACCCTTTCCCAGTGGCTCCATGA
>NW_024884561.1:0-28567 GCF_019232065.1 Centrocercus urophasianus
TAGATTCTATATGACTGAGTTCCACTTTTCTAAGTGAGCAGATGCAGGGAACAAAATAGCTTTTAAATTATAATCTTTTTTCCTCCTAATATTATTTGTTGCATATGTATCAGTTGTAGAGCAGTGTATTTCCTGCACATAAGAGTAGATCCAGACTCTGGTGTTGAATAGAGGAAATATGGCAGTCAGGAAAAGGCAGCCAGGACCATCACTGTCAGTTCAGCCATCCTTCCCATATAAGCTCTGCATTTTATGATGGAACACCTTTTCTGTCCACCCCTTCAATGGTGAAGCTCTCTATATGCACTACTCCTCTCTCTTTGCTCTTTCTCGCTCTTGCTCTTTCTCAAATTGACACTGGACTTTTCTGACCCGAGAACTGCACAGTATGATCAAAATCACTATGCCTCAAATCCTTCACGGTGTGATGGCACTTGGTGACCTCCAACCACTCAAGTCAATGCAGTTTTTCTGCTACAGTGGGGGAATAAAACTCAGGTTGTGCGAGTGCTTTCTATAAGTGAGCTTCTGGCCTCTATACTGTAGCCCACTGTGGTAGGGTGTTCTCACTCCTGTTATTTTTTTCTGGGTGGAAATGAATGTCAGAACTGTGTAAACTTTTGACATGCTACTTTAATAACAACCTTGTAAATAAGTTTTCTGCTTAAAAAAATGAACTTAAGCAACAAGGGATCCTAGACTTTGCAACAAGACTTTGAAGAACACTTACCTTTAACTTGCGAAGATTATCTTATCTTGTTTTGATGGAATCAATATTACAATTCACAAGAGAAGCTTTATTTTACTTCCTGAAACCCACAAATGGGGGGGGGAGAAGGTATTTTTGGCATGATTTTTGTTTTTGTTACCTGCTCTTTGTAAAAATGAGGTTTTTTGTTCTTTATTTATTTATTTTCCTTAATTCTCACTACTTTGGTCCTTTTGATTTAGGCAGGATAAATGGTACGCTGATATCCTTGGTAACTCAAGAAATGCTGAGACTGCTGAGCTTGTTTTAAAGCTATCTCTTCAATTTTAGAATGTATCTGAGTATGGTAGGATAAGGGAGTCATAAATAAACATTTATCCTTCTTGTGGCATGGTCAGTTCTGTGCTTTTGACTTTACCGAGAAAGAATGCAGAAGGTTAGGCTAAGAAAACCTCATTTTTCAGACATCATTAATCCAAAATTCATGGCTTCACTCTTCACTTAAGTGAATGGAAAAGCTCTACACACTTTAGCTTAGAACATGTGTGCTTTCCATTCTGGTTAGGAACAACCTCTTTTCTCAGAAAACAGTACAAGTCTCCCTGCTGACATATGATAGCCTCTTGTTACTAGAGGAAAATCATATTGCTTAATCAGACAAATGCAAGTAGCTTCTCAGTTTGATTTCTAGTGAATCTGTGAGAGGAGAATATTTCTGATTAGATTCTAGAAGGTTCTCCAGGTAAATCCTTTTATTACCATGAATTATTCATACTCCCATCACAGTACTAGCAAATACGAAGAATTCATTAATAGCACTGCCAAACAGCTAAATGTTCAACTACACATTTTAGCCTAAAACTCACACAGTTTTACAAAATGTATCTCTCTTATAAGTTTCAAAAAACTAATAATGAGCTAACATATCTTCAGACTTGCAGCAGGCCTTTAGGTTTTTCATTTCAGAAAACTTATTTAGTTTTTACAATATGAAAATTATAGACACAGTGACATTTAAACCTTTGCTTTTCATAGCATTTCACACTTATACCATTTTAAAAGACAGCTATTAACATTTACAAAAATCTTTCAGAAACCAAATGTTCTAACATGCAAAATTCCAATTATACTGTGTAAGAGGGTTATCGACTATTCTACAAGAGTACTTTGAAGTGCTTGGTATTAAACCAAGAGCTAAAATGTCAGTTGCACATAGGCAATAAATTAAGGTTTATAAAACCATGTAAGATTTATTTAATATTACAATTTTGACCTTTAGACTGCCTTAACCATGGCTTGCTTAAATTTCTCTCCCTCTTACCTTCCTTCTTTATCTGTCTAATCTTACTTGAATGTTAAACAAACATTGTGATACCAGTTTTGCAAAGTAATGCATACCATTTGTAGCATCAGTACTTCCTTCCAGCTGTTGTTGCACAGCTATACAATCCGTGTTCCATTTTTCACCAGAGGTTTTCTGACTTGTCCAGGCAGCAAAATGTGTAGCATTTCCAGGGCTGTCAGGACACAGATGTTTAATTTTCTGCTTCTCATTACAAACATCCAAAACTTTCAATGAAATGTAAAACTAAAAACACAAATGCAGGTCAGCTCCTGCAACTGACAAGCAAAGACCTCATAACAGACCCTGAGAGTAAGACAGACAAAATCAGAAGAGAAGTGGCAATAGTTGGAGAAGAGGACCTTGCTGTTGAAGGAATAAACAATGCTTGCTGCAGAAAGGTTTAAGTGAATGTCAGTTTGAAACATATTTCAGCTTAGTTCACAGTGAACAACTTGCTATCCTGGAAATGTAAGGAATGAATTGACCGTTTTTTCCAACAACGAGACTCACTCCCCCCAGGTAAAGAAGCATCTATCAGAGGCTGGGTATCTAATCTGTTTTTTCCTTCTCTTGTTTCTGAGGTATTATTGATTAGTAATGACCAGAAAAGCCTGGAAAGCAATTAAGTATAGAAATAAATGCTGAAGAATCTGTAAATAAGGTCTGCAGTCACATAACACTGAGGAAGCATTGATACACGGGGAGGAAGGGAAGCCAGCCGGAGGGACCTGGACAGGCTGGAGAAGTGGGCCCATGAAAACTTAATGGGGTTCAAAAAGGTCAGGTCAAGTGCAGTGTGCTGCATATGGGTTGGGGCAATCCCAGGTTACAAACTGGGGGAAGATCTCCTTGAGAGCAGCCTTGCAGAGAAGGACTTGGGAGTCCTGGTGGGCAAGAAGCTGCACATGTACCAGCTGTGTGTACTTGCAGCCCAGAAGGCCAACTGTGTTCTGGGCTGCATTAAAAAAGAGGTGGCCAGCAGGGAGAGGGAGGTGATTGTCCCCCTCTATTCAGCTCTTGTAAGGCCCCATCTGCAGTGCTGCATCCAGGCCTGGGGCCCCCAGTACAGGAAAGATGTGGAGCTCTTGGAATGGGTCCAGAGGAGGGCACTGAGATGATCAGAGGGCTGGAGCAGCTCTCCTGTGAGGAAAGGTTGAGGGAACTGGGATTGTTTAGCTTGGAGAAGAGAAGGCTCTGGGGAGAAATCATTGTTGGCCCTCTAGTACTTGAAGGGAGCACGTAAACAGGAGGGGGAACGGCTGTTTACATGGGCTGATAGTGATAGGACAATGGTTTTAAATTGAGACAGGGTAGGTTTAGGTTAGATATTAGGAAGTTCTTTACACAGAGGCTGGTGACGCACTGGAACAGGTAGCCCAAGGAGGTTGTGGATGCCCCATCCCTGGAGGCATTCAAGGCCAGGCTGGATGTGGCTCTGGGCAGCCTGGTCTGGTGGTTGGTGATCCTGTACCTAGCAGGGGGGTTGAAACTAGATGATCATTGTGGTACCTTTCTATAACCCAGCCCATTCTATGATATGATATGAGGCATGTACTAAAAGGTAAGACAGTGTATACCCACTGAGATTGAATAATGCCCAGAGAACGCACATGGAAATTAGAAACTTAGCTTGATGAAGTTTTTTTTTTTTTCTTTGAAGAATAAGATAGGTGGTCCTGAGGAGAATTCATAGAGAAAAATACGCCAGACTTGTAGATATCACAAAGGAAATGGAAGAAGCAAATGTGGAAAACTGCACTAAAGCTTTACTCTAAATAAGATTCTGCCATCAGTTAAGCTGAGTGACTAAGTTGTCTAAAAGGGCAAATAAAGAGCTAAAGCAGAGTCACTATCTGGGAGCTTCCCCTAGACGTTTTTCTTCAGATGTCTTAACTACAGAGATAAGGTTAAAATGTTGAGATTGACTGGACAGAGATCAGAAATTAAATTCAAATCCACGTTCATTTCATTTTGTCCAGACTGTAGTTTAAAAAACCATAGAGGTTACTCATATTTTCTTAAATTTGAAGATGTTTTTCAGAGATCAAAATATTCACTGTGTCACAGAATATTTCTTTTTCTGAAACTGAAAGATGAGCCACTGTAAAAGGGAACTCTGTTTTCTAATTCCACTCAAAAGCAACATAGAACTTTGCTTTGAGAACATTTTTTTTTTCAGTTTGCCTTAGAGTATGAGTTTCAAGACAATTTGTTTAGGTTTTCTTTGTTTTAACTTCAGCTAAATATCTAAATAACTGTGCTGAACAAGATCGTGTAGTTACAAGATAACACATTTTTCCTCCAATGGTGATGGCAAAGTAAATGTAGGTATTTTGTTTTTCTGATTGCATGCCTTGCTGAAGGCATATAACTGATAACTGCTTTCCTTCCTCAACACGAGCACGAAAAAACCATGCCAAATTCTTAGCTGCAATTTGATCTATACAAGGAAACTATTCAGGTCGAGCAATTGTGCAGCTGTGCCACTCATGTACTGAATCCACCTTTTCTAACACTTTCCAGCTTCTCAGATTCCAAGAAAAAGTATTTTTGGGAAGAGCTCAAACATCACAGGAAAGGGTTGTGTTGCCTTCTCCCATAAATCTTCCCTTGGCCCACACAAGTCTCTGTTTTAATTCACTTGCTGACATTCATTCTGCCTTTCAGCAGTCTTCAGCATAGAGAAGGGCCCCTTTCCTTTCTCTCCCTGTATAAACCACAGCAATTGCATTGTTCTGCTAACAGACAAATAAATAGCTGTACTGGAAAGGTAAATCTTAAATCACTCCACAGGCTTAGGTTTTTGTTGTTGTTGTTGTTGTTTTCAGCACAACTGAAGATTTTCTTTAAATGTTCCTTTCAGGAAACTTTCCCTCAGGATTCTTAACTGTCTCAATGCCTCAGCATGAACCTCAGAGCTCTGCTACACAAATTGCAATAATCTGAGGTGTAGCATTCCTGATGTTATGTGAAGGAAAATTAAGAGTCAGATCATAATAATTTGGATGAAATGGGTTTTCCATGAAGAGACACTTCATTCAGTCTAGCATCAAAATTGGCAGCAATTATTTGCAGGATCATGGTCCCAGGAGAACTGTCATTTCAGAACAATACAATGGGCAGCTTTTCTCAGAACAGTGCAACATTCAATACTGCAGAGAGGCAATATTAGGGAGCTGCAGGAGAGGCAAGAAAGTGAAAAGGTTTATGTTATTGATTGCAGAAAAGACGAACCTTCAGTCACGTAGCAAATCAATCAGCTACTCTATTTTGGTCTGGTACATTATTCATTCACCACATTTTGTAGTGCATTTAATTGTTTGCTGTGTAATGAGCTTTGTAGACTTCTTGAGAAATTCCACAGGACTGAACTCAGAGAACTAACAGTTAAATCTTTGTTATCTTTAGGTTTTTGATTGTTTGTTTGTTAATGTTTCCTCTCTCTCTTTCTCTTTTTCCCCTGACTGTTGCTATACACAGGGGTTGAGGGCTCTCAATCAACTTTATTGAGTCACAGCAGTTTCTATACCTCTCAAGTGTCTAGATTTTATTGGAAAGTCCTTCACTTACAGGAATATGAATTATGGGCTATATGGTGTTTTCGTGTTTTGTTCCAATTTTTACCCTGTGACCACTGAAGTTGCAAGCAGGTATCTGTAAAAGCCTAAGAAATGCAGTCATATTCCTGTAAATTACGTTTATTATGTTCATTCAAATATTGTACAATTTTTTCCTGTCACTTAGAACTGACAATGATTTAAAGAAGAAAAACAAACAAACAATGAATACAGTGAACTAATCCATTTAATTAATATAATCAGCATCATCACTTCCGTGTCCAGATTTTCTATGTTTATATTGGGCTGGTAAAGATGCTGGCAGAAGTATAAGGCCAAATATGTTAAAAGTAGAATTTGCACATTGAATCAGTGCAAAACTGATTTAGAGAACGATTAACATTACCAAAATTTGTAGGAAAACATAACTTCAGGATCTTAGCATCATTTGATATGTGTGGTTATTACATGTATTTGGAATTTTTCTGTTGTTTACCCTAGTATGCTTAGCTCCATATTAAGCTAATTAAATAAGTGAAATAAACTATTTTCTTGTGGGACATAATCACTTTCTATTCAGTATATGTTGTGTTGCTGAACATTAAAGAGCAACCTAGTTTCCTGGAAACTAATGAGGATGTTGTTTGACTTAAATGACACTACAGCCAAGGATCCTTACAGTTACTGTATGCTTTAAAATTTCCTTGTATAATTCTTAAGTCACCAAAACCAGCCACAGAACTCCCTACATCTTTTCAACCCCTAACGCCTGGTCATCACTGGTTGTAAATGTGTATTATAAACAGGCTTATAATTCAGAGATATTAAATTTTGCCACCACATGATAGTTGGGATTTTCTTTTTGTTATGAAAAGGAAAAAAGATTAAGTGGACAGAATGAGAATGAAAGGAAGAAATTTGCTTCATCCAAAGGTGGTTTGTGTAGAGAGAAGCTTCTCTTCATTAGTATGATATACAAAGAATGGGGCACAAGTAACTGATGTTACTTATTTTGATTGTTAGAGCCCTATTTTCTTACCCTGTACATGTGAATTACACCTGCTGTGCAAGTGCAGTTGAGGTGGTTGCATATATGAATGAAATAAGCAATTGAAGTAATTGTGCTCACGTGTTGAGAATAGACTTTGGCTTTGTGCCTTTGAATCTCTAGACCTCCAGCTGTCTGTAAGAACTACTCATTCCATCATCCACTTTGATCAGACAAAAAATGTAACTGTGGCGTAACAATATATAACAGTTTGGAGCTAATCTTGGGAGCATTAGTGAATGCTGTTCCTCTTTAACATCAAGACTTCTTCACCAGCACACAGGGTGAAGAACGTTGCATTTAAAGAAATTGCCAGGCAAACGTAGTCAGATAACATATAACTGTACTCTAGTCATTCCTTAGGGCCACCTGGGAACCACAACCTGAGAGGATGTCATGTTATCTGGCTCAGGAATCTTTCCCAATTTAAGTGATCTGTGTACCACATGTGATGCAGGCACCTGCTCAGTCGGTTGCGATAAATACTGTAAAGCAGTGCCCACATTATTCTAATGGGTGAATGGATAGTTCTAACTGTGAAATGCTCTTAGGATAGAGGGCCAGAAGTTATACTCTGTGGCAAGAGATTGCTCCAAATGAACCCAAAGAAAATTTGGTCTGAAGGAGATGCAAAACCAAGTGTACTCTTGGACACTGGCTCTGGGAGGATGTGGAGACAAGCTAAAATAAAATTACAAAGAAAAGGTGCAGAAAAATGCAGAGAATAAGCAGGAAAGTGGAATGCAGGAGGGAGTTAAGGACAAATAGGAGAACAAGGAATGGTCAAGGAACAGAGAAGGTAAAGGAAAGAGAAGAATACTGAGGTCAGTGACAGTGTAGGTGAGCAAAAGGCTTTGGTATGAGAGAGAGAGTTTATACAGTGAAGCATAGGAGCTAATGGAGAGTCTGAAGAATCAGCCTCAGAGGAAAAGAAGAGGAAGAAAATTTTCTCTAGCCCAACATACAAAAAGAGAATAATGCTATTCCCAAAAGTCATTTCATGGGAGCACACTCCTGTGTGTTTTTTAAATAAGAAGGTTTTCATATAAAGCCTGTTTAGAAATAGAACATTCTGAAAATTAAAAAAAAAGAGAGAGAAAGAAAAAGAGCAGTAAAACTTTGAGCAGACATCTGCTATAGCAGCTGAGTGAGGACTCAGCTCTCTCATGGTTGTGACAAGGATTCTCACTGGGCTTAGCTTGGAATTATACCAGTCACTGACCCTGCAGGCCCACTTTCATAGAGCAGCCAAGAGGATTGTAATGGACTGGAAGACCAGGCTTCTAAACAACACAGATGGCATTGTAATACCAAGTATGAGAGCATGGTAAAAGCTGAATATCGGATTCTTTTTTTTTTTTTTTCTTTCTCTACAAGATATGAGGTTTTAGAACTTTTTGTCCTCTGCATTTTTTTTTTTTTAACAGGTGTAAAAAGCAAAGTGGATGGAACCAGTAATTGGATAAAAAACCACAATGCAGTCTCCTGCTTGTCTGGCTAATGTAATTTATCTAAAAATGCATCTCTTTGTACATTTGGGAAGCTGGGATGAGTTCGAGTGCTTTTCGAGTATATTATAATTGTACACTTCTCTGCTGTAGAAGACCAACAGAAAAGTGGTCACAGTAAGCAAAACAGATTTTTTTCTCCTTTTTTCTAATTCACCATAAACACCCATTTTCAGGACTGGTTACTGCACAAACAAGATAGAGAGGACTGAAAATCACTGAACATCAGTTATGCATTCTGCTTTAGGAGCAGCTTTTTCAACTTACGTTTGTATTTATAGAAGCACTGCTGGACCAGACCCTATGGTGAGCTGTAACTGAGAACAGATTCAAGAGGAACATCAAGTACTTTTTAAAGTTCAGCACAGTAACAAAACTATTTGATCTTTCATTGGCAGAGTGTGGCTGTTGTAAAATAAAATAAAATAAAACACAGTCAGTACTCATTGCTGACTGTAGATGCATCCAGTCTAAACTAGGTTAATATAATTCCTTAAGTATTTTATGCATTACAATCAACTATTGGTCAGATAAACATATGTGCACATGCATGTGTTCGTGAGCTCATGATGCTTAACATTTTTCCTGTGTTATATTTTTTTCCCCTCTTAAAAGGATACTTTTCATTTTAACAGACACACTGGAATTCATAGGCTGATAAAAGTCTTTTTCACAAGCAGATTATTTTTGAAGGATCGTTTTATTTTATATACTCACAGAAAAATAACATGTAAATAATATAATATATGCCTCTTTTATATCTGGAAGAAGATAATTTCTTCTAATCCCAATTTAATTTGTTAAGTGTAAGGCCATAACACAACAAGATACTTTAGGCTATGCAAAACAGTAGACGGCAGCGACATTTAATCATGACAAAGCCACTTACACATCCCCTGAGACAGGTTGGTGGGTTAGAATAACAGCTCCATTATTTGGAGTTTCATGTCTATCACCCTACTTATTAGCATAGTTCTGAGGTTAAACAGTGGTGTTAGATTTCTGTGTGCATCCTCCTACTTACTCATTATCAAATTACTGTACAATGTTCATTTAGAGCCATAGAATCATAGAATGACTGAGGTTGAAAAAGACCTCTGAGAAAATTCAGTTCAACGGTCCACCCACCACAAATATTTTCCACTAAACCATGTCATACAGTACTGCACCTAAACATTCCTTGAACAGTTTCAGGGTCAGCACTTCCACCACATCCCTGGACAGCCTGTTTCAATGCTTGACCGCTGTCTCAGAGAAAAAGTATTTCCTAACATCCAACCTGGATTTCCCCTGGCACAACTTGAGGCCATTCTCTCTTATTCTAATACTAGTTACATGGGAGCAGAGGCCAACCCCCACCTCACCACAGCCTCCTTTCAGATAGTTGTAAAGAGTGCTAAGGTCACCTCAGAGCCTCCTCTTATCCAGAAAGACCACTGAATACACATTTGTGGTCACATTTAGACCACTTTTGCTTAAATCAAGAAAATCCTGTCCTAAAATTGTGACTTCCTCATCAACAAGACCATAATCAATGCATTCAATTAGTATCTAACTTCAACATGGAACTGGAATCTCCTCAAAAACAGGTTTTGAAAATGTTTTACAGGAACGATATACTGAGTGTTTCAGTGATTTCAAGACTAAGGTCTCATCTTCGGAAGGCACTTAAATTCTTGCATATATCTATTTTTATTCAACGAAAGCATTTAAGGACAGAGGTCACTGACTCTTGTTTCATGACTACAGCTCAAGTAGACTCACAAATGATTTTCTTATCAAATATTCAGTGTTGACAAAAATATCCATCTTTAAGTATATAAATACAAAATTCATTATAAATTCCATGTGTAGGCTTCTATATGTGCTAGAATGAGACAAATAAATATTGTCCTCTGTGTTTAAGGGAACATTTTGCTTCCTAGCTAATTTGCTCTCATCACATCTATTCAGAACATTAACTCCTAATACAAATATTCGACCATACTGCATGTCACTCTTTAACTCATGAGTGATGAATGCATGGCAGTCCTTACTCCCACCATGGTGATTAACATTTTTTCTTTAAAGCCTTGAAGACTGTCTTTAATTAGTTAATTGCCATGTTAATGTTTGAAACATAAAATAACAATGACAACTAAAAAGTGGGAACAACAAAAAAACAGCAAATGTTAACCTTGTAAGATATCAGCCAACATATTTTTATTTCAGTAATTCACAACTTACTAGTATTCGTTAATATTTGTATGATGTGACACCTAATGTAGGTGTGCATATGTGCCTACCTGGGCAGTGGCATTAGGTAAGCACAGACAGCAATAAATGGCTGAGATCTTAAATTACGGAACACAAAAAGTGTTCAGTATCTGTATATACGTCTATGAATGACAAACACATCTCTGAGTGTAGCACTATTTTCTCTTTTTCATAAACAGTTTACTATTTTAAGGACCAGCCTCTGCTTCTTCAAAGCCATGGCTGTTTCTTGCTCCTCTACCTCTGACTCCAACCAGGTTCACCAACAAATGATTTAGGAAAATCTTGAACAGAGCTAATTTAATTTATTCCTGCATGCAATTCAAACTGAACTAGAGGTGAACTGCATTAGATATTCCCACGGTTTGTGTGTGAAGCAACAAACAAGCAGAAATTGCAGATCACAATGAAGCTCCTGTCAGCTGTCATTTCCCACCGATATATTTTACTGTAATCATTACTTTTTGAAAACTGGTATACATTATAAATTACAAGGTTTATTTAACTTTTGAAAATGTACTACATTCCTGCTCTGAAGTTTCTGATTTTTTTTAATATGTTTTTACACTAAATCTCTGCAAGTGTCTGCAAGAGAGATATTATACTGTGTTTTAAATTGGTGTGAGATTTACGTACATGCATTTCATTTTCTCTCTTTGGAATTGCTTGGGTTTTTTTGTTTGCTTGTTTGTTTTTAAGCAATACATACAAAGAGGCTCTTTTCCTCTCTTCAGGATCCAAACTAATGTTTTTGTAAAATGCATCATGCCCAGAATACATGATAATGCACCTGTTTAACATGCAGCCTTACCAGAAGTACAAATTTGATATGTTTCACTTCTCTAACCTTATATTTTCAGTACAACACCATGCCTTTTTAGCACTGACTAGGAAATCAGATTGAATATGTCTGAGAATACAGTTTCACATTGTGCATAATCCTGCTTCTGCAATTGAAGAAAATCAATGAGGGTGAAGCATTGATCTCCTTGCAGAGTGCAAATGCAGTTAACTCTGAAACACACTGCAGGGAATTTTGTTATTTGAGCCATTTCATTGCTCGGTGTGTTTGCTAACCAAGTTCTTATCATGCAGAACCTCACTAGCTGAAGGTTACATCTGTAGCAAAAACGATCCCCTTTGGAAGAAGAAGAAAGCTTTGCATAGGGACAGTTCTTCTACGAAGGGTATGTTTGTTCAAGGCTAAACTGAAATACTTTTTCTTCAATGACATTTCACAATGTCACCAAATATATGAAAGACTCAGGGAAAGATATATGAATGTGAATCGTTTAAGGAAAATGTTCTCTTCTGTTATGATGAATTATATTTTTGTCTCTGATAGTTTGTCAATGTTTTTTTTTCTTACAAAAGGAGATGTGGACAAGTATTTCTTTATGATATTCCTACACATAGATACCTTCATAATTATGGGAATGACAAATGCACATGCACACATATAAACACAGTCCTTAGAGAGATGCAGGTTTTTTTTTTATTATTATTGCTATATAAGAACTATATTTCATTCTTGTCACCAGAAGTATTTTCATAACTTACAGCCTTCCAACAGAAACAAATAAATAAAGTACTTTAAAGATGATTGCAGATAATTCATTTGCTGCTGTCATGGAATGATGTTTTCTTTAATGAAAATTTATATCATTTCCCTTGAAATAAAACTCTGTTAAATAATTTGTATTGAATGATGCAAGAGAAGTGACACATTCTGCAGTAAACACTGGCTGATATTTAACATTAAGCAACACTCTGACCTGCTGAAGTATTCTGACATCATTTGATGCACTGGCTCTGAGTTAAGATTTTCCGCATTATTGCCTTTGTATAAATATATGTAGCAGTACCAGGTGGTATTCGTATTAAAACCTAATGCTCACAGATGAACATAAAACTGCTGCTAGATAAAGCAGATCTTCAGAATATTAACAAGATTAAGATAATGAATTCTGCATACTAAGGGCAGACAGCAGCTCTAGTATTAGAAAGGAAAAAAAATAGAAAGAATGCTTTATTTAAAAATATTTTATTTTGGATGCTCAAAATAGAGAAAGAAGAAATATTAACTGAAATGTTATATGAAGTATAAATGAAGAGGATACACTAGAAGCATAGAACTGTTATCAGTAAACTTATATATATTACACATTATTTATCAAGGCTGCTCTGAAAGTAGTACATCTTATTTTATGTTTGCCCGTAATGTTAGAGGCAGATATTGCTGGCATGGTAGAGGCTGAACCTTCCCACCAATATTCCATTCAATGTTGCTGCCGTATGTCAAATGGCATCAGAGGGGCACTCGGACAGAATGCCATCTGACATGGGAGTGTGGATGAAGCAAAGGTGTGGAACTCAGTTCCTCCACGAGGAAAACATGTCACCCATCAACATTTATCCATGCTTAATGAATACTTAGGGAGACCACTGATTTATCCAATCAGTGGATGAGAACACAGTGAGGCAGTGTGTGGAGCTTTTCAGCTGTGGCAACGCTGGGTTGCTTCCTCTCATGTAGATTGTTATGAGCATGGCATGCAGGCTCTTGTTCATCACCGGTGAAGATGCACAGCTAATGGTGGTGATTATGTTGAAAAAGAGTGCTTTGCATTTGAGAATTTGCTCTATCTAACGGTGTTGTTGTGCTCTTTGTAACTGTTGTAGCTTTCACAGAAATAAGTAGGAAGTATTACTGCGGGAGTGAGCTGTGAATTAGTCCACATGCTTGGCATTATTATAGTGAAAAAATAAACAAAACAGGAGTTTCAAAATAAACATTTATTGTGGCCATTCTGTGTTATGCCAGAAACAGTGAGGCTCATGAGACTAGACTTTCTATTTTTAAGCAAGGAGCTGCTCTATACCAGAAACGATTACTACAACAACAACAACAACAACAAAAAAAAACAACATGTAGAACTCAGTTGGAATCAAACCATTCACAGAATCACACAGAATCACAGAATCACCCGGGTTGGAAGGGACCTCAAGGATCATGTAGTTCCAACCCCCCTGCCTAGCAGGGCCACCAAACATACACATTCAGATCAGGTTGCCCAGGACCCCGTCCAACCTGGCCTTAAACACATCCAAGGACGGGGCATCCACAACCTCCCTGGGCAGCCCGTTCCAGGGCCTAACCACTCTCCTTGTATACAACTTCCCCCTAACATCCAACCTAAATCTTCCCTCCTTCAACTTGGATCCATTTCCCCTAGTCCTGCTGTTGTCAGCCCTTTTGAAGAGTTTACTCCCCTCGTGGGTGTAGGTTCCCTTCAGGTATTGATAGGCTGCAATGAGGTCACCACGCAGCCTTCTCTTCTCCAGGCTGAACAAGTCCAACTCCCTCAGCCTGTCCTCATAGGGGAGGTGCTCCAGCCCCCTGATCATCTTAGTCGCCCTCCTCTGGACCCTTTCCAAAATCTCAATGTCTTTCTTGTACTGAGGGCTCCACACCTGGACACAGTACTCCAGATGGGGCCTCACAAGAGCCGAGTAGAGAGGGACAATCACCTCCCTGTCCCTGCTGACCACCCCTCTCCTGATGGAGCCCAGGATCCCATTTGCCTTTTGAGCTGCCAGAGCGCACTGCTGGCTCATGTTCAGTCTCTCGTCCATCAGGACCCCCAGGTCCTTCTCTGCCGAGCTGCTCTCAAGAGAGCATTCAATACCAGTTCAGGAGCAGTGCAAATTATTAGTGAGCTCTTCATCTGTCTCTTGTAGCAGTGGATTAAATCTACTCACTTTAAAATGTGAATATTTGATAAATTTTGATATTATACAGTGTGGCACTTTATAACAACAATGTGCAATTACAACAAAAATATTGTCTCTCAATGCACATAGCTCAAATATGAAATGTTACATTACCATATATGTGAATAAAAATGAAAAATACACTTTTAAACAGCAATCAAATTGAAGAGATATTCCCTTTTATGCCTCACTGATTTTTGTGTGCCCAGTCATTTAAAATTTGATCTCACATAATATGCAGTGATGAGATCTTCCCTAACAGACAGCCTAAGCTTGTTTTAAGCAATGTCTGTGAATGAGTATTAAACACCCATAAAACACCCAAACTCACCCCATCCTCTTCCAGATTCAATTGGCAGCATCCATGCCACTTGAACCTGCAGCTGTGACTTCAAATAACAGGAAAACTGTGAACAATGAGAATCTTCACATGAGAAACACCTCCTCCCCCATCTGTTACTGATAGTGATTCTGTAATTTCTATCCTCTTTCCTTTGAAACTGTGATTTTAATTTCAGTTTTTTTTCCCCTTTGTTCATGAAAATCATTGTCAAGATCCTGCTAGATTTCTTTTTGGCATGTTTCTAAGATCCACTAATTGTATTTCTGTAGCCAAAATTTACACACATTGCCCTGTGAATACTGTATATCCAGAGAGAAGAATTTAACCCTAAGTTAAGAAAAAAAAAGAGCTCAGTGTTTCATCTACCTTATTATTAACACATCTCCACATACAAACTCTTGGTACTTTCCTTACATTTTTGTTCCCATCTTTCCCCACCTACCCATAGCCTCATGAAATTCTTTTCTATGCATGTCCAAGATGCTTGTCTACAGCTAATTCCTGAGCTCTGAGAAGTGGACCATAATCATGTTTTTTCCCCCTCTCACCCTCTTACTTTTCCCATGCAGACTCCAAAATAAAGCATTTCTTCAGCAAATATGGGAAACACAATTTGCTTCTTTGAAAAATGTATGTACCAGTGAAATAAAGACATGTCAAAATGATATAGAATTAGACCTGTCTTTTCTTTTTTTTTTTCCCTCAATTAATCTCCCCACAAATCTCCAATCATTAAATAGTGCTTTCCAGATAAATGCCTGGAAATCACAGAGTCACAGAATTGTAGCGTTTGGAAATGACTTTAGGAGATGATCTAGTTCAACCCCACTGCTAATGCAGGTTTCTTATAGTTGGTTTCACAGTAAAGTATCCAGATAGCTTTTGCACATCTCCAGAGGAGACTCCATCACCTCTCTGGGCAGCCCATCCCAGTGCTCCATCACAAGTTTTTCATGTTTAGATAGAACTTCTTGTGTACCATTTTATGACAATTGATCCTTGTTCTGTTCAGTCACTGGGCACCAATGAAAAGTGCCTAGCCCCATCTCCTTGACACCTGCGTTTCAAATATTTAAAGTGTTGATAAGATCCCCTCTCAGTCTTCTCTACTCCTGGCTGAACAGTCCCATTTCTCTCAGTTTTTCATCTCATACAGGAGATGCTCCTGGCCCCTAATTATCTTTGTAGCCCTCCACTGAACACTGTCTTAGAAAGTTTCCTCTCTTTCTGGAACTGGGGAGCCCATATGGACATAGTACTCCAGAAGTGGCCTCATCAGGACAGAGTAGAGGGGGAGGATCACCTCCCTTGCCCTGCTTGTCATGCTCTTTTTAATGGACCCCAGGATACCATTGAACTTCTGGCCACAATGGCACTCTCCTGGCACATGACCAGGACACCTAGATCCTTCTCTGCAGATCTCCTTCCCAGCAAGTCAGTCTATAACCTGTACTGATGCATGTGGTTATCGCTCCCCAGATGTAAGACCCTACACTGGCCCTTGTTCAACCTCATTAGTTTCCTCTCTGCCTTTCTCTGTAGACTTTCCAGGCCTTGCTGAATGGCAGCATAGTCTTCTGGTGTGTCAGCCACTCCTCCCAGCCTCATACCATCAGCAAACTTGATGAGGATGCATTCTGTCTATCTTCCAGGCCATTGATGAAGCCATCAAACAAGATCAGATCCAGTGCCAACTCCTGGAGAGCACCATTAGGTACATGCCTCCAAACTAGATTCTGTGGTGCTGATCACAGAACTCCAAGCCCTGCCAATCAGCCAGTTCTCAGTCCACATCACTATCCACTCATCCATCCTACATATCTTAAGCTCACCTGCAATGATTTTATGAGAGTGCTGAAATCAAGGTACAGAACATCCACTGCTCTCTCATCATCTATTCAGCCAGTCATAGAATCATAGAACCATAGAATCGCAACTTTGGACATGACCTGCAAGGTCATCTAGTCCAACCATCCTCCCATTACCACTGCTACCACAGTCCTGTAAACCAAATCTCGCAGCTCCTCATCCAGGCGCCTCTTGAACACTGCCAGGGACGGCGACTCCACCACCTCCCTGGGCAGCCATTCCAGTGCCTGACCACCCTCTGAGATGAAAAGTTCTTCCTTATGTTTAACCTAGATCTTCTCTGGTACAACTTGTGGCTATTTCTCTAGGTCCTGTTTGTTGCCTGGGAGAAGAGGCGAAACCCCTCCTTGTCACAACCTCTCTTCAGCCACAACATCATTTAAGGCTACCAGATTGGTCAAAAGTGATTTCCCCTTGGTGAATCCAGGTTGACTACTCCTGATAACCTGCTTGTCTTCCTTTTTTTTTTTTTTTGAGGTAATATCCAGAAGAAATTGTTCTATCACCTCCTTAGAGGCAGAGGTGAGGCTAACTGGCCTGTAGTTTCCCAGATTCTCCTTGCCCTTTTTGAAGACTGAAGTGACATTAGCTTTCCTCCAGTCTACAGGCATCATTCTCCATGACCTTTCAAAAATGAAAGAGAATGAATTGGTAATCACTTCTGCCAGCTACTCTAGCACTCGTGGGTGCATCTCACTGGAGCCATCGATTTATGTGTGCTTAGTTTGTCTAGATAATTTCTAATCAGATCCTACCTACTCAACCAAGAGGAATTCTTTCATTCTCCAGACTCCCTCTCTTACTTCCAAGATTTGGGACTCATAAGGGGCAGTCTTAGCAGTAAAGACTGAAGCAAAAAAGTTGTTCAGTAACTTCATCTTCTCAGTTATCAGGACACTCATCTTATTAAGGAGAAGGCTTTTTAGGTTTTTAGGTATGTCAGTAGCAAGACTAGGGAAAATGTGGGCCTCCATGTCTATGTGAACATCATGAGATTGTGGCCCTGCAACTGCACAGATTTCCAGTTTTTTCTGTTTATTCCCCATGCTGTGTGTGTTGGTATACAGGTACTACAGAGAAGAAAAGGGAGCAAAGACCTGAGGTTTCCCTAGAGGGATGCAGGAAGACCCCCCCATATATATACATACCCTTGGCGTGGCTGATCTTTTGACTCGTGGGCTTCATCAAAAGGAGTGCGGTCTGCAGGTTGAGAAAGGTGATCCTAACCCCTCTACTTAGCGCTGGTGTGGCCTCCCCTTGAGTACTGTGTCCGGGTGTGGAGTCCTCAGTATGGAAGAGATGTGACCTGTTGAAGCGCGTCCAGAGAAGGGCCACAAAAATAATGCAAGAGATTGAACATTTCTCCTATAGGGACAAGCTGAGAGAGCTGGAGAAGAGAAGGCTCTGGGGAGAACTGATAGGAGCTTTAGAATGTCTAAAGCAGAGAAAGGGGGAGGGGGGTACAAGAAAGAAGGGGACAGACTCTTTACCAGAGTCTTCTGTGACAGGACAAGGGGAAATGGTTTCCAACTAAAAGGGGAGATTTGGATTGGGTGTAATGAAAAAAAATAGTATGATAAATGTGGTGAGACACTGGAACAAGTTGCCCAGAGAGATGGTGAATGCCACATTCTTGGAGATGCTTAAGGTTGAGATGGATGGGGAACTGAGTACCTGATTGAGCTGTATATGTTCCTTGTTCCTTGTGTATGTTCCTATGCCATTGTGGAGGAGTTGGACTAGATGAGTTTTAAGGGTCCGTTTCAACTAAAATGATTCTGTGGTTCTGTGTCATGCAAGGCAGCTAAGTAACATTCATCAATGTTCTGGTTAGTTTGGCTCATTCCCCAGTTGTTTACAATGATGTAAGCACTGCCATTCTGGACCCTAACCCTTAGTTTAGAGGTCACCTCACTGATTTTGCCAGTTTACTGCCAAAGATTGCCCTGCTACTTTTATACACGTGGAAGCTAAAATACAAACATACAGAAAATCTCAAAAATTGTTAGTTTTGAAAACTCTACCGAAGTTCAAAGAGGCACTATTGAAGTTCATCAAGGGAATGAGAAAGGGTGCTCCTGTCTCTAAACTGCTTCCAAAGGGTACTGAGTATTGCCACAGACTATGGGGGCAGGCAGAGTTGTAGGCAGTCATCTCATTATTGTAAAGTCAGTCTTTCTGACTACCCTTTTTTTTTTCACCCTTGTCAGCTCTGGAGCTGAAGTTCAAGTCAAATTTCTTTACTTTTTGTGCTTATTATCCATGCCACTATTGACTCACCTCAAAAGTAAATAGGTCACTGTGCTGTGTTTTTTTTTTTTTTAAATAAACATGTGATAAATCTAGCAGAAAAAATGCTATGTTGATATTGTCAGTAAAATATCTGATATCTCCACGAGTTTTTTGTTGTGCTTATGTGTTTTTCTTTTATTTTCTTTTTTTTTTTTTCTGCAGGTCATTTGTAAATTAATCCTGATTCCCACAAAATATCTTTTATGCATCTGTACTGAATAGTTTATGCAAACAAATATTAGTCCATGGCTTGTTTGCAAAATGCTGACTTAAAATGTTTGTTATTCATGGCAGATGACTGACAAGCGAGTTAACACTTTATTGATATAGTGTTCTGATAATGTTTAAATTTTAAAGATGCCACAGTTGACTTTGAACTTTATGGGGAACTCTTTGGGTAGTTAGGGGGAAAGGAAGCATGAGCAGCCTAGATAAAAATAAAGCTAGCATAAAAATAAAAATATGAAACATAGGATCATAGTAAATCTGGCTTTGAGATGAAAGAAAAAACAATAAATAAACACAGAAATAAGTCTTAAATATAAAGTATTTTTAGGAGAAAAACAACAACAACAACAAAAGAGCATTCTTAATCTATCAACTCAGCATGCTAATAGGTTCAGGTTATGATATGTCTCATATAGATTCACGAATGAATTTCTTCTATTCTCTGAAATACTAAAATAATCTGAGTTTTGAATCACAAGTTTTCTTTAGACAATATATGTATATTACTCAATGAATCACAACAAAGTATTAACAGTCATGTATACCATTGAGGTGAACATTCACTATATAAATACAACACAGCAATCCCATACATAACATTTTTTATCATACTATAAAACATTTTACGAAAACATACCTAAGCTAGCTCTCTTCCTGTAAAGAGAATCAAGGAAAGATAAGCCAGAAACTTTTGCTATAGTTAGAGAACGGTGCCCAAAGACCGAGACCTGACGTCCATTTGCTGCCACCTTTGAAAGAAAGCTATCACTTCAGTTTCAACATCCTGCTACGCCTCATTGGCAGGCCTCAAGGAAAAAGTAGATTCAAATATTCATAATTTCCATCTTCACAGGAGATATATGTGTGAGTTATATTTTCTTGATGGATAAGAAAGTGATGATAATTTTCAGTGACATCTTCATCACTTTCCTTGTGGGAGGCATAGTAGATTGCTATCTCAATGAAATGTTTTTGAGGAAGAAGATGATTCTGCATGTTTTTGATGAGGAATTGCAATAGAATACCAATTCTGAATTTTGAGTGTTGGAAGGAGAAGGAATTTACAAAGAATGGGTTTCCTAGCATTAAAGCCATAAACCCACATTGGGTGAAAGCTCCATTTAGTGTTTGTATGAAACAACGCCAAAGCATGTAACTTATTACATGCCAGTGAATTACTAATTGAATTGACATTATGCCATTGTTTTGTATACATCATAGCAAGTAATTGCTTACTTTTCCAACACACACACAGAGATTGCAGTATTTCCTACGTAAAACCAGAGATATGTGGTACACAGTGCCCTTGCTGGTCAATGTCATATACTTAATCTAGACTCGAACTTCATGACTGTGTAGTCATTTTTAGTAAATACTTAGAGACATAACTGGATTACAGGCCAAAATCTTACATACTGGGAGTTTTTGACCATTCAAAGTGTTATCAAAATATAAATAGATGTCTTTGGCTGAACTCTCTGCCACACCAGCCTTGGTCAGCACAGAGAGATTTGATCCGAGTCTGTGGTTCTTGCTGAGATATGCATTGCATCATTGTCAATTTTCAGCTTGTTACATTAATCAAAACCTATCCCATTTATTAAACTGCTTCCTGCAGCTCAGGTATTTGAAATTCAGAATGCCAGCAAGCAGCTGCCAGGCACCATGAAGGAAAGAGGTGGGGCAGATTTTAGTAATGTACAAATTGAATTTCAAGTAACTGAGCAGCCTCTTTATCTCTTAGTGACACAACCAGTGATTGTAACAGAGCCACAGTTCAATCATTGAGTAGTTACTATAGCCTTTCCCAGCAGTTCTTCCGGAACTGCTGATGAGTGTGACCTTTGCAAAAATGCACAAAGCCTTGATTTCTGCGTGGTTAACCTTTACAAGCTGGAACCCTCCTGTGGAACCTAACCACAAGGGAGGGGTGCATTGGAATAAAAACACACTCACATGCATTTTGTGAAAGAAAATTAAAAAAAAAGAGAGGGGGATGGGGGGGAGGGTGGGAAAGAAAACAGAAAAGAGAGAGGAGAGGGAAAAAATGACCTAGGATAGAGGCATTTTAAAGTTTTTTCAAATCTTCAGTTACTTACATCTCTATTTTTGCACTTTGTACTTTGCATGCCCATTACACTCTATTATATTCCGCATGTAACAGTCAATCCAGAAGTCTAGCACCAAGGCTATTTTTCTCAGATATACTCTTTGTTCTTTAGAACTCAGCTAAGAAGCTGGCAAAATGAAAATTAAGAGCAATCTTAACATTGTGTGCTCTGTCAAAATCATAGCATGTAATAGAACAGAATATCGAGTTTCCACACTCTGTCAGGGATTGGATTCCTCCATCACTGTTCCTCCTCTGTGTACCTAAAACCTTAGAGGTTCTAGGAGTCCAGATTTGTATATGAGAATAACCTACCGTAAGAGATTTTGGAAGAAAGTGAATGATAGTTCTCCCATTCTTAAACTTCAAAGCTTGAGCTCAGCCAAGGGCACCGTTTTCATGAATCATAGAGGAAGCACATTGCCTTATGCCAGGGATCTGTGCATCTCTGAGTCTTTCAAAGTTGGCTTAGAAAGCCAAAGCCAAAAATTTTCCTTACTAAGTTTTCCAGCAATGCCAAATGATTTATGAGTCAATTCCACAGCAAGTAAATGGGGATGAAAACTAGTGGAACATTTTGCAAGCTCTCCCAGAGGAATCTTGATGATAACTTACTTCTGTTCCAAGTTCCACTTTTATGGAATTATTATTATGATTAATAATAATAATATCAATCATAGTAATAATGTATTATTGCTCCATCTTATTGTGCCACTAATAGCTGTTTGGAAAGCTATACAAATATATCTTTGAAAAACATGGAAGGCAAAGTAAGATTGATCATATTTTATTTAGATCAGACTGATTTTATTCATTGGGTATGAAACGTTGCAGAAATTAAATTTGGGATTAGAAATTTGGAAACATAAAAATATCAGAAACTAATACTTACGGTGTAAAGTTTGTGTATTGTTTGATCTCATTATACACTATTCAGATTGGTGTATCAAAATCTTCTGTCTCAAATTTACTGTCCCAGAGCCTCTCCTTATCATACTGGTAGAAGAAAATGTGTGCTGCTGTATCGTTTTGGACAGTTTCATTCAAGCCAGGATATCAGCTAAAATATTTAATGCAGAATGAGAATGAGCAATATTAAAATACAAGAAGGATTAAGTGACAAAAGGCCATCAATGAAAGAACACAAACTAGATAATTAAGCATTTTTTTGTCTTTAATAACGATTTAGAAAATTTCATCCTTGGGAGGCCGTGTACTAATAGTTGCAATTTTTGACTGAATATATGCCAATACATTCTCTGAAACATTGACTGTAAGATACATGTGTGAAAACAGCTCCATTATAGTCTTCAAAGTGAAGCCACATGCTTCAACCCCAGCAGGAAAATGATTTTTAATTCATTCTAGATGACCTTTCCATTGAAAAGAAAAGCCCTGCCCTTAGGCTATTTAGAAAGGTTAGGTACACTTCCACTATTATAAGGCATATATTTATTAGTGTTCTCCAGTGTTTGTGGTTTTTTTTTTTTCACACCAACTGCAGTTGGCCTTAAGAAAAATCAAGCAACTCTAACCTTCATCCCTCCCATTTTCCCTCTTGTAGATCATTAACAACTTCCAAATGCCTGCTTTTTAGATCTGAGCATAAAAAGTTTCATTGAAAAAAAGAGAAAAAGGAAAAGGAGCAACTGCACTACTGGTACTATTCAGCAAATTTAAAGCTTGTTTCGCTTGTTCTAAATAGAACAACTTAAAGGAAAACAAAACCAAAACAAAACAAAAACCTCTAGTGAAATACTGTTACATTTGCTGCTTTTAATCTCTGCCAATGAAGATTTTAGTATGGATATATGGAGTTAGCACCCAGGGGAGAGTGTTAATTACCAACAAAAGAAATCATGTTCTGTATGCAGAATGGTGAAAAGTCTTTATTAACTGTTAAGAAATAGTTAATTTGTCATTAGTCAGAACACTGAACCAGAGGCTGCTGCTTATGAAGCATTGATTAAAGTTTATGGTAGCAATAACCTCACAGAAAAACATTTGTTACCGTACTTAATGACCAGATTTTAAACCATTAATCTTTCTCTGCTGATTAACCAACCAAATGGCTGTTAGGTATTTTTAACAACCAATATCACTGGTATTAACATTCAAGTTTTTTAAACATCAAGCAAGAATCTTAATGTATAGTCAGCAGAAATTTATTTATGTATAACACTGATGACAAGAGAAAAGAGCTTCTGTTCCAGACAGAGCAAATAAAAAGCTATAGTTTGGCTTCTCCATGAACAGAGTACAAATGTTATGTGAACGTAGCTGCCATCACCCTCCTTCACAGAAGTAGTCAGAGATGAAGTGATTTACAAACACATGGAAGAAGTCCATAGGAGGGACTGGTATCAAGGTCAGCATCCCAGGGTCAGCAGCCACCTCTTTGCCCATCCCTGTGGTTACAAGAAGGTGAAATCTGCCTTAATAATACAAAGGCAGACCCACTCTATTTGAGAGGCCAGTTTCAGTTTCCACATGGAACAGCAAGTAAGTCTATCTACCAGTGTAAAGACAGGAGACACTACAACAAAAACACAATTTATTCTGGTTATAAATTCTTAATTAAGCCAATATCGTCACAACCAAATTCAAACTAATACATCCATCACTACAGCTGCTACTCTCCTTGTTTTCCCCTCACTATGTCTGTCTTCGTGTACTCTGCTGTAGACAAGCCTGTATTACAAAGCAAAGAACTTGTGTGAGTAATCCCTTTTGCTGAGTTATCTATTCTGTCCAAGTCTTGTAAAATAGATGATAAATTTACTCTGAAACCAGTAAAGCAACATTTCTATCAAGAGTGGTTCTGGAATATGAATGCCTCCCAAACTACTGCTTATCCCCTCTAGAAACATTTTTATTAGGTTGGTATATAGCATGTGCTTCACTCTGAATGTTTTTAGTTATTAGGTCAATGCTCAAAGCAAAAAGAAATCCTATTGTTAGAAGTCCTGTTTGAATGTTACAAAACACTGCAAGACTTAAGACATGTTCCCCTGTGCAATGGTATATTGCAAACAAAGCAGAAAGACCTGTAGAGGATGAGTATCTCATTGTTACTGTTTCATTTTAACTTGGTAGAATATACATGGTGGTATACACCTGCACACATATGAGTGGCAGCCTAGCTAGATTCGAGATGAAGTACTGGTAGCTTTAGTTATGCCTAAGCATCTGCCAGTTTATTGAGGTAAGGAAAATCAGACACAGAGAACAATGCTGGTGCAACCATAGCAGTAAAAACCTGCACGGTATCTGCACCATGGCACTCTGCTCTCTGGGACCGTAGAGTTTGGTTCTGAATGAGCTTTGATGCCCTCCTTCCTCAAAATTCTTTTATGCTTTCTGTTGACTCTGTATAGCAGTTTGATGAGCTTACACTTCTTCAGTATTTTTGTATCAGAAAACAAGAGCAAAGCTGAAACAAAGTGAGTCATCTATTTTAGTCTTCGTTTTCATTGCATGAGATAATACGGAGGTGTTAATTACAAGACTTCACTGAGACTTGACTAATAACAGTGTGCAAACAAATATATGTCAAACTCAGCTGCAGAACGTTTCTTCTAATAAGGTAAAACTAGCAATTAGAGCTGACAATGAAGTAATACTTTCCTTGAATATTCATTTATGAAGTCATTGCTTGAAGTCTTGCTTCTGTTTTCTTCAAGAAAACTAATGGGAACTCCTAGTCATTCATTAAAAATGACTTAAATATCATTTGGTGAGCAAGCACACTGGATTAATTCTCCTTTGTACTAATCCACTGACCCTTTGCATCAAAGGCAGAGAAGTAATGTTCTCTAAGATTCCCCAATCTGTGACCTTGACATAATGGGAACAAATTGAATTCCCAGAAGAAGAAAAATGACACTGACCATATAAAATCACTAACCGTGTGTCTGAAACACCATTCATTTCATTTGAATTCTACAGCAGGACTCCTTAGGTTACAAGAAGAAAGAATATGATTAGCACACTAAACTTAGTTCTGTCACTCGGTCTATGGCTTTTTTCCCCCTTCTTCACAAAGCAGTTTTGACATGCTTCTTTAAGCACACAGGCTTTGCGTTCCCATGCTGGATGAAAGCATACCAGGAGGAAGGAGGCTGCACATTCAAATCTATTTGTGTGCTTAGATGTCAAAATAAAAACAATTGCAGGCTCAAACTCAGCCACGCTGACAAATTCCATATCCATGATGGATTAATCATAACACTAAAAAACATTTAATGATTACTCCTAAGTCTATTAAATAAAGATCATTCCGTTTACTTTCTTACAGTATGTTTAGTGGAAACTAGAAAATACAACCTGGAAAATCATTCACAAGAAAATATTTCTCATGTAATTGGCAAGCCAAAGATAGAGATTTATTTAAAAATGTGAGAAAGAAAAATGATTATTCTGTTCAAAAAGATCCTTTCTTTGGTCACCAATATCCATTTTCTCTCTAGGTTACAATGTAAACTATTTCTAGTGTTAACATTTGGTGTGTATACACTGCTGCTGAGCATTGCTGAAATCATGTGGAATACAATGCTGCTCTAGAATATTTTTCTTCACTGTGATATCTTTCTGATATCCGACTAATAGTTTGGATTTATACCATTTTATCTATTCCCAAATTCACTTTTATTAATTTGTTTGTTTCTAGCTAACTAGATATCTGTGATAACTACTAGATAACTACTGAATCTAGATAACTACTGAAATCTGTGGAGAATTTTGTATCAATATCTGTATCAATATCTTTACACACTGACACACTCTATCAGTTTCTAATACTTCAGTTCAATTCCTATCCTTTTCCACAAATTCAATTTTCATGCTGGCCTACTGATCTGAAAAGGAGAAGAAGAGGAGGCTAAAACTGTGACAGTAGCATTCTCCCACTTCTGCTTCCATTTGTGTGTTGGCTCCAGTGATAACAATAGACAGAGCTGATAAGCATAAATCTGTAAGCCTGTTGCAGAGACATGGTGATAAATTGGAATGGCTTTTATTCTATGAGAATCTGAAGAATGGGAAAACTAAGATTTTTGTAGCTAATCCTGCTGCTCTAACTCAAAATACATCTACAGAAAAGGAGACTTTATAAAACCTCTGTTACTTTCACAGACAACATCACACTGACAGGAAAGCTTTGATTAACTTTGAATTTCTTTTTGTAGTTAATCATAAAACCATAAAATGGCTTGGGTTGGAAGGTACCTCAAGGATCATCAGGTTCTTCCCACTCTGCTTCAAGCAGGATTGCCAATTGCTATATCAAGTTGCCCAAGGTCCCATGCAACTTAACCTTAAACACTTCCAGGGACAGGATATCTCTGGGCAACCTGTTCCGCATGTCATCATTCCCTCTGTGAAATCTGTCTAAATCTTCCCTTCTTTACTTAATAACATTTCCCCTTGTCCTATTTCTATCTACCAAAGTAAAAAGTTGATTTTTCTCCTGCTTATAAGCTTCCTTCAAGTACTGGAGGGCCATAATGAGGTCACCCTGCAGCCTTCTCCAGAATAAGCAAGCCCAGCTCCTTCAACCTGTATTCATAGGAGAGGTGCTCCAACCCTTTGATTAGCCCCCATTTTTGTGGCCCTCTTCTGGGCCCTCTCCAACAGCTTCACATTTTTCTTGCTCTGGGATCCCCAGACTTGGATGCAGTACTCTAGATGGGGCCTCACAATAGAAGAGGAGAGAGGGATAATCACCTCCATCACTCTACTTGCCACCTCTCTTCTGTTGCAGCCCAGGATATTATGGCTGCAAGCACACACTGCTGCCTCACATTTAATTTTTCATCTACCATGACCCCTAAGCCCTTCTCAACAGGGTTACTTTCAAGGAGTTTTTCTCCCAGTCTGTATACTTCGACCCAAGTGCAAAACCTTGCACTTTTCTCTGTTGTACTCATCAGGTTCACACAGACTCCTTCAAGTTTATCAAGACCCTTCTGGATGGCATCCCTTCCTTTTGCTGAATCAACTGCATTATTCAGCTTGGTGTCATCAGCAAACCTGTGAAACGTGCACTCAATCCGTCACTGATGTCATTTTTAAAGATGTTTAGAGTACCAGACTCCAGAAAGACATCTGTCAGACACCACTCCTTACCAGCCTCCACCTTGACACAGATTCATTGAGCACATCCCTCTGGCTGCAACCTTCCAACCAATTCCTTATCCACCAAATAGTCTACCGTTCAAATCCATAACTCTCCAAATTAGAGATAAGGATGTGGCAGGGAGCATTTCAAGCCTGAAAACAAATAGAAATTAAGTTAGTAAATTCAAGATGAGGTCTGCAGGTAATAGACTTCATTAGATCAGTATGGTTGGATCATCAGCAATTTATTCTTTTTTAAATAATTTATTTGCATATGAGATTATGAAGAGCTTTGCAATAGTAGCATTTTTCAAATACTGTTCAAAGTGCCTATCACTTGATTACACCTGTAACAAGGAGTTGATGTAGTGTTTTATGTATGCATGTTTCGTTCGTACATTTGTGACTTCTTAAAGGTACTGCCAACACATCGTTTCAGCTATGCAAAATTCACCATAAACATGGTTAAAAGCAAACAATTTTAAAGGAAACGAAATCAAAAGGAAAGCCTTTTTTTCAGTGAAAGAGAAATTTATACGAAATGTTTCTGTTAATTACTTCTTGCAGCAGGTATTGGCTGCCAAGGTAATGCATTACTATATCATTTGGAAAAAACTACAGTTGTAATTAGATGAGCAAATAAATGTTCATTTCAATTTATTAATATAGCTGCAGGCCTTGTTGCAATTTGTCTCATTTCTGAGACCAAGGCATCACAGGCTGCAAATGATTGTGGCAAAGTAACTGGCTTTAATAATGGATTCAGGAAGTGAATTATTCATGCAGAGGGGAGCAAGCCTTGATACTTTCCACTCCTTTAATTAACTGTGAGATTCTGACTAGCACTATGGTGTGTTTAAGCTTTCCAAGTTTATCTGCCCTGGAAATGTGAATTTTCTTGTAACCACACACACACACACAAATCTGTTTATCAACAGCTTAATCCAGAAAATGCAGTCCTGACAAAATAACCGCTCTGTCATTGTTATTTTCTAATCCTCACATTTGTGATCTGTCATGAAAGCACCATTTCTACAAGTTGTGTCTACAATCTCAGCCCCTAAATTAACTCAGCTCTCCTCTGTAAAATATGCAGCAAATTCGGGAAAAGGTTACCTTATAATTGCCATCCAGTGCTATTTTCCTAACTGGAGCACAGGATGAATTTGGAGTCCCCGTTCCCCTCCCCTTTCCTCCTTACCCCTTTCCTCCTTACCCCTTCCCCCCTCCCCCTTTCTTCCTTACTTCTTCCCCCCTACCCTTTCCTCCTTTCCTTCTTTCCTTCTTTCCTCCTTTCCTCCTTTCCTCCTTACCTCTTTCCCCCTTCCCCCTTCCCTTCCCTTCCCTTCCCTTCCCTTCCCTTCCCTTCCCTTCCCTTCCCTTCCCTTCCCTTCCCTTCCCTTCCCCTTCC